>NC_139820.1:1652736-1703219 GCF_963457635.1 Microchirus variegatus
GTAGAAGTATATTTTGGAAGTAGAAGTAGATTTTGGAAGTAGATTTTGGAAGTAGAAGTATATTTTGGAAGTATGAGTATAGTTTGGAAGTATAAGTAGATTTTGGAAGTAGAAGTATATTTTGGAAGTATGAGTATAGTTTGGAAGTATAAGTAGATTTTGGAAGTATATTTTGGAAGTATAAGTAGATTTTGGAAGTATGAGTATAGTTTGGAAGTATAAGTAGATTTTGGAAGTATAAGTAGATTTTGGAAGTATGAGTATATTTTGGAAGTATAAGTATATTTTGGAAGTACAAGTAGATTTTGGAAGTATAAGTAGATTTTGGAAGTATATTTTAGAAGTAGAAGTAGAATTTGGAAGTATAAGTTAATTTTGGAAGTATAAGTAGATTTTAGATTTATGAGTAGATTTTGGAATTATCAGTAGAATTTGGAAGTGTAAGTAGATTTTGGAATTATAAGTAGATTTTGGAAGTAGAAGTATATTTTGGAAGTAGATTTTGGAAGTATAAGTAGATTTTTGAATTATAAGTAGATTTTGAAACTTTAAGTAGATTTTGGAGTGATAAGATGTTCAAGAGAAACTTTCAGTTAAGAACCATCAAATCTGATGTTTAATTTGATTTTAAAGTGAATCTTTCACAGTATTGAGCTCCAGAATCTCAGTCACAGGTTTCTTTGCTCGTCAGAGACGATCGTCCTCAGCTGAGCTCTGACACAGCTGAGGATGATCAATCAGCAGAGTTTATATCTGCAGCCTGGAGACGCTCAGCTGTTGATGGGGTTTTTTGTTTGTTTGTCTCCAGAGAGTCGACACCTTCAGTCGACTCTCTGACGCTTTTGTTTCAGTTTGTACTCTTGAGGGTTGTGTTTTATCAATGTGTGTGTCGTCTGTTTTGTTGCTCATGTTAATTTAGAACGTTACTTCACGTTTCCCTGAGGAGTTTATCGTCTCTTTCTCAAATTCAGCGTGATGTAGCACTGAATTCCAGTTAGTACAGTCACTAAATCACAGTCTGTCCTCACAGGGCAACACAAACAGGACTTCAAATGTGGACAAAATGCAGTAAAAGAAATGTAGAATGAACCAAAGGAAACCTGAGAACAGGCGTTGGAGCAGATTTAAACAGTCAGGGATTAGAGCTCAACCTTCCCTTAGTAGGTGATGCTTGGAAAAATAAAGACTGGGTCTGTGGATTGTAAATATTCTCCTTCAGTGGTTCTCAAACTTCTTTATATGTACTTCCTTATATAAGGATATATATATACCAAGTACCACCTGAGGAAATATTGATCTCTCTCTCAGAAACATCATCCCTGGTCCAGTGGCATTAGATCAAAATGGCATGAGAGATTATACGACCAGTAGACCAGTATTTCTGATTTTTCCTCACGTACCACAGTTTGAGAACCATGACTCTACGTGAGGCACTCTATTTTTTTTTTTAAAACTGAATATTTAATCACATAGACTATATCGTCTATCACAGTTCAGGTTTTTTTTGTCATGACATGGTTTGCTGACTGGTCAGAGTCTGTCGCCCCCTAGTGTCTAAACCGCTTGACGTTACGTGAAGAATTTGGTAGCTTTTAATCCCCGTGGCGTCCAGAGCGACCCGACCAAATTTTAAGTTGATCGCTGGAAAGATCTAAGAAGGGTGACTTGAAATGGATTTTGAAACAATTGCACAAATTGCCCACAATATGGCTGTTTGATCCAAAATGGCTGCTTTTCCGTTGGGTTTTCGTCCACGGCTCCTATTTACTTTTTTGTTTCGTCATGGCCTGATATGACCGTATATTGATTTTTCGTGCGTGTACGTGAAAGCCGTCGTCGCGGGAAAATTGTTAAAGATGGGAATAAAAATACCAGGAAAAAGCTGCAAATAGCAGGTTAATGGCGATTAAAAAAGCGTCACGGCTTCTTCTTATTTACAGAGGTGTAAGTGGTAGGAAGTGGCGTTAGTCTTCGTCTTCTTAGAGGCTAATATTTCCACGGCTCTGTCTCTGCAGAGATTTTAACAAGGTTTACAAGATCCAGCCCGAGGACTGACTTCAGGCAACGCGGCGAGAAAACACATTATTGTGATTATAAACAGCCTTTTTAATGGAACACGCGCGTGTGAACGAGGAACACACAAATACACACTTTTACCATTTGATGATTTTTTTTTTTTTTTTTTCCCTCAAGGACATGGAGGGGAAAAAGGGGGAAATGTTGACCTCATTATGTTTGCACTGACTGTAAATGAAACGGATGAACGAGGAAGAAAAAGACTGTAAATGAGCGACGTTTTTAATCAATCTTTTTATCGAGCAGGTGAAACGAGGCGTCATCGATGAATCGATACGATAAATTACTGAGAAAATCTTAAATCCGCGGAGATTAAGACAAAGACACACAAAGCAAATGCTAAGAGATGCAAAACGAGTGCAAAGAGACGCAAAACGTGTGCTAAGAGACGCAAAGTGTGTGCAAAGAGACGCAAAACGTGTGCAAAGAGACGCAAAACGTGTGCAAAGAGACGCAAGATGAGTGCAAAGAGACAAAACACAACTCCAGAGAGACACAAAATGAGTGAAAAGACACAAAGCAAATTCAAAGAGACACAAAACGAGGACAGAGAGACACAAACGACTACAAAGAGATACGAGTGCAAAGAGGCGCAAAAGAACTCCAGAGAGACACAAAACGACCTCAAAAACGTACAAAACGACTGCTAAGCGACACAAAACGAGTGCAAAGAGATGCAAAAAGAGTGCGAAGAGACACAATATAATTCCAGAGAGACACAAAATGAGTGAAAAGAGACAAAACAAATGCAAAGAGACACAAAACGACGACAGAGAGACACAAACGACTACAAAGAGATACAAGTGCAAAGAGGCGCAAAAGAACTCCATAGAGACACAAAACGACTGCAAAAACGCACAAAACGACAGCTAAGAGACGCAAAACAAGTGCTAAAAGACACAACACAACTTCAGAGAGACACAAAATGAGTGAAAAGAGACTCCACAGAACTGCAAAGACACACAAAACCTAGGCAAAGGGACACAAAACGATGACCGAGAGAAAAGAGTGCAAAGAGGCGCAAAAGAACTCCAGAGAGACACAAAACGACTGCAAAAAACGCACAAAACGACTGCTAAGCGACACAAAACGAGTGCAAAGAGATGAAAAACGAGTGCAAAGAGATGCAAAACGAGTGCAAAGAGATGCAAAACGAGTGCAAAAGACACAAAACGAGTGCTAAGTGACACTAAACGAGTGCAAAGAGACGCAACACAACTCCAGAGAGACACAAAATGAGTGAAAAGAGACTCCACAGAACTGCAAAGACACACAAAACATGTGCAAAGAGACACAAAACGAAGACCGAGACACACAAACGACTGCAAAGAGGCGCAAAAGAACTCCAGAGAAACACAAAATGACTGCAAAAACGCACAAAACGACTGCTAAGAGACACAAAACAAGTGCAAAGAGACGCAAAACGACGCAAAACGAGTGCTAAGAGACGCAAAACGACTGCAAAAACGCACAAAACTACTGCTAAGCGACACAAAACAACTGCAAAGAGATGCAAAACGAGTGCAAAAGACACAAAACGAGTGCTAATTGACACAAAACAAGTGCAAAGACGCAAAACGACTGCAAAGTGATACAAAAGAACGCCAAAGAGACACAAAACGAAGACAGACCCTAACCCAGCAGCAACTTTATTTGTATTAATGTGACTCGTGTGTGTGTGTGTGTGTGTGTGTGTGTGTGTGTGTGTGTGTGTGTGTGTGTGTGTGTGTGTGTGTGTGTGTGTGTGTGTGTGTGTGTGTGTGTGTGTGTGTGTGTGTGTGTGTGTGTGTGTGTGTGTGTGTGTGTGTGTGTGTGTGTGTGTCCCTATGTGCGCTCTACGCTCTCATTCAAAGTGACATTTTAAGCCGTTTAGCTGTCACTCAGCAGCGCAGCAGCACAGCGTTGATGACCACCAGCACCCCCACCCATGGGGGTTTTGGTACGACCCACTGGAGCCTTGCCTGTTAATAAGGGTCCTGCCATGTCCAGTGGGGGGGGTTGACAGGCTAAGTGGCTCTCCTAGCGGGAGTGACACAGCTGAATAAGTCCAGAGTTAGTGATGTGATGTCTAATAAGATTTTAAAGGAGTGAAAAAAGAGGAGGCCGTTTAACGGAGACTCATTTCAGCCTCTTTTCTTTCCTTTTCTTCTTTTATTTTGAAGTTTTCTGCAGTGACAGAGAATCAATCACACTTGTGAATTTGAAACACATGAAAATAAAGAGTGTAGAGTCAGCTCATGTTTCTCTGCAGCTCTGATTCACAGTGCTGTATATACGGTCGTCTGCTGTATGACCTGACGTCACAAAGCTAATGACATGGAAGAAATCAACATGACAAATGATGTATTTACCATGAAAGAAAATGTGTAAAATGTGCTCGTCAGAGACTCACAACCAGTGCAAAGAGACACAAAACGAGTGCAGAGACACAAAACGAATGCAAAGAGATGCAAAACGAGTGCAAAGAGACGCAAAAGAACTCCAGAGAGATGCAGAACGAGTGCAAAGAGACACAAAAACGAGTGTAGAGACAAAACAAATGCAAAGAGACGCAAAAAACGGGCGCAAAGAGACGCAAAAGAACTCCAGAGAGACGTAAAACAAATGAAAAGAGACGCAAAACGAGTGCAAAGAGACACAAAACGATTGCAGAGACACAAAACAAAAGCAAAGAGACGCAAAAGGAGTGCAAAGAGACGCAAAAGAACTCCAGAGAGATGCAAAACAAGTGCAAAGAGACACAAAAACGAGTGTAGAGAGACACAAAAACAAGTGCAAAGAGACACAAAACGAGTGCAAAGAGACAAAACGAGTGCAAAGAGATGCAAACGAGTGCAAAGAGACGTAAAAACGAGTGCAAAGAGACGCAACTCAACTCCAAAGAGACACAACAACAGAGAGACGCAAAAGATCTCCAGAGAGACACAACACAACTGCAAAGAGACACAAAACAATAGAGAGACACAAAACGACTGCAAAGAGACGCAAAATGATTATGGAGAGACACAGAATAACTCCAAAGAGACACGAGTGCAAAGAGACGCAAAAGAACTCCAGAGAGATGCAAAACTAGTGCAAAGAGACACAACAAATGCAGAGACGCAAAACGAGTGAAAAAAGATGCAAAACGAGTGCTAAGAGACGCAAAAACGAGTGCAAAAAGACGCCACGCAACTCCAAAGAGACACAACTGCAAAGAAACAAAACAACCATAGAGGGACGCAAAACAAATGCAAAGAGACGCAAAAGAACTCCAGAGAGACACAACGACAGAGACACACAAAAGAACTACATTAAGACGCTAAACAAGTGCTAAGAGACACAAAACGACGACAAAGAGACACTATGCAGCGACTGGACGTCACAGAACATACAGACCATTGTTTTTATGAGAAGAACGTTTCCTCCGTTGTAAAAACGTACACAAACCAGATTAAAAAAACCATGGTTTGGATGAAGATTAAATCTCATTTAACAACCACTGTGAGTGCAGACCTTCAGGACGTATGTGTTTCACTTAGAAATTGGATCAAAACGCTCAGTAAAATGCGCTTTTATTGAGGCACGGTGACCTGCAACATGTTTAAAACATGTTTACGAACGGAACTAAAGAGCATTAAACAGAGCAGACATTTGTCCAGCGGTAAATCACGTCTAAAAATGAGATTAGTGGACAACAGAGCGCTGCACACCTCCTCAATCCCTGGGATTATGGGTCTCTTTAAGGGAGGACTTCCTTCAGGCTGCTTGGTTTCATGCCGTTTGGACGTGTGTGTGTGTGTGTGTGTGTGTCTGTGTGTGTGTCTGGACGGTTGGTTGGCAGAGCAGCCGGCTGGACCAAACACACACACACACACACACACACACACACATAAGAACATCTGTGACTTTAATCCTCTGCAAACTTCAAATGTGTCTCCTGTATGTGTGTGTGTGTGTTCTTGTACTTGCGGCATACTGAGGACCAGTGAGGGTTTTTAACCAACAAAGTGAGGTCATTTTCACAAAGTGAGGACATTTTGGTCCGGTCCTCACTTTGTTTTCATTCAAATCACTTCCTTAGGTTGTAAACGTGTTTATCTCTCATTTTAACAGAGGTCCTCAATTTTGTACAAAAACCTGTTTTCCAGCCCTTTTTGCCCTCTGGGGCTCCACCTGCAGACATGTTATGGTACTGCACCCAGTGGTTTTTACAGAGGTCATTCATGAAGTAATTTGTATTTGTGTTGATTCATGAAGTGGAAATGCTGGTCCTCACTTTGTCAGCACTTGTACGCGGTCCTCAGTTTGCAGCAAGTACAAGAATGTGTGTGTGATCCAAAAGCTTCAAGAAGCTGTTTGTGCTTTTTTGTAAAATGCTTGAAATGAGCAGGGAGGTAAAAACAAATAAAAAGTATTTGTCCAAACTCAAATTAAACATTCGATGTCATCATATTGCATTTTCTATAACATTTAAAGATAAAAACGACACCTGAACACGGACACAGATTGAACGATGAGGCTCCAGATTGTCGTGTGTGTGAATCATTTGCTGCCACATTTAACCTGATTCTTATGCGTTAATGCCGTTTATTACACGCTCAGTCAAACTGGGACTAAAGTGATTGCTTTGAAATTGCTTCAAAAGTTCGTATTGGGCTATGATTGAGACGTTATTTTATTCATGACATGAGTTTTGTATCTTAAAATCAAACTTAAAAACTCGAAATCTAATCCATGCTTTTATTCTCACTGCTCTCTTTATGCCAGATTGGCTATTTTAACATCATCAACAGACCTTGTAGTCCAAAGGTTTGTATACACTGCAAAAAATAGGAAATATAGGCCAGAAAGGAGACAAAAGTAACCAAAATAATAAATCACAAGGTAAACTTTATTATTATTATTATTATTATGTCTCGTCTCTGCTGTTTTTCACTCATTCAGAAACATTTGTTACAAACATTAAAAAAAAGAAACAGTCAAAACAGAATCTGTCGTCACACAGGGTTTAATTTGTCACGTCTGAGTTTCATTAGTTACATGAGTAACGTAGCAAATGCAACATGGAGTTGCATCAGTTACATTAGTTACATGAGCTACAAAAGTTACATGAGCTACAAAAGTTACATGAACTACAAAAGTTACATTAGTTACATGAGCTACAAAAGTTACATGAACTACAAAAGTTACATTAGTTACATGAGCTACAAAAGTTACATGAGCTACAAAAGTTACATTAGTTACATGAGCTACAAAAGTTACATGAGCTACAAAAGTTACATTAGTTACATGCGCTACAAAAGTTACATGAGCTACAAAAGTTACATGAACTACAAAAGTTACATTAGTTACATGAGCTACAAAAGTTACACTAGTTACATGAGCTACAAAAGTTACACTAGTTACATGAGCTACAAAAGTTACATGAACTACAAAAGTTACATTAGTTACATGAGCTACAAAAGTTACATGAGCTACAAAAGTTACATGAACTACAAAAGTTACATTAGTTACATGAGCTACAAAAGTTACATGAGCTACAAAAGTTACATTAGTTACATGAGCTACAAAAGTTACATGAACTACAAAAGTTACACTAGTTACATGAGCTACAAAAGTTACATTAGCTACATGTAGGTAACAAGTTACACTAGTTACATGAACTACAAAAGTTACATTAATTAAATGAGTTACATTAGTTACATGCGTTACACTAGTTACAAGAGTAACGTAGCAAATGTAACAGACAGGAAATCACATCAATAACACACGTTAATTTAGTTACAATACGTGAAGTCAGATTATGTTTGTTAGCTGATATAGTGAAAGTTACATTTCTCACATTAGTTACTTAACCGACTGTTGAGTTACATCAGATTTAGAAGTTACAAGTTACACAGCAACTATGTCACGTGCTGTAAATCAAATACATCAAATACATTCAAAGTAATCTTTTGCCTCAGTTACTGCGTCGGTTACAACAGATCCCACCTGACGTCCACAGTCGAGGTGATTTCCAGGTGATTTCCAGGCGATTTCCAGGTCTTTTTCCAGGTCTTTGTTCAGGCGAGAGTTCCCTGACTTTGATCAAGTGGTCCTGAACATTTCACAAACGTGCTGTCACTACTGTTGAAGTGTCGAGAACCACTGGACCCAAGAGGAATGTCCTGTCAGCAACGACACCGCCTCGCCGCTTTTCCACCTTATAACCTCCGCGAGAACCTGACCAACCGGTGGGGGGAGACGGGGTGAGGGGCGTGGCCTCCTGCTGACACACCTGGGCCGAGTGTGGATGTGGACTCACCTGCTGCACCTGTTCCTCCGCTCTGATGGAATTTCAAGCGGCTCCACCTGAGGTTTCGCTGAACAACGTGAACCGGCCCGCGTTTAGCTAACAGGTTTTCCACCAATCACACTCACGCTCGCCTAGCATCCGATAAGATTGTGTTTGTGACCTCTGCCTCTGAGGAGGAGGTTGATCTTTACATAATAAAGAAGAGTTTTACAAGAATTTTTTTGAATTTTTAGATCGATACACAACGCACTGAAGCTGAAATTCACCCCAGTATATTTGCGCAAGCGAAAAAAACCAGAATCTGCCTAGGCCGGTAGGGGTGAAAGGAAAAAATTAGGGGACAGAGAGATAAGGTGAGAGGAAGACATAGCATTACAATGTCATTTATATGAGCAGTAGCATAAAAATTAGCTTATACTGACGTTTAAATTTAAATTATAGCATAATAATGCTAACCCTAATATGGTTCCTGCAGCCAAGGAGTCACAGGTAGTCACAGAATTTGTCTGTTTTGGGGTTTTTTTGTGTGTGTGATGGTGAGGTTATCACCAAAGTGTGTTCCCGTTCAATTTGGTAAGATTCTACCCACTAACTTGGTGGGGACTCGAACCTGTAACCCTCCTATTGCAGACTGAAGGAGCCACACCCTGTTTACAAAATATCTGCACTTATTGACTATTAAAGGTGCATTATGTAATAAATCTAAAGCAACTGGCGATAAAATCTTTACTAATATGTCACAGAGACTCAGGAATTCACCAACAACAACAGTACAGACAAAATATTTGCATTAAAAAAATACATTTCGCAGACTGCAAATCACGTTTATGCTTTGTAATCACGTTTCGGCGTCATGTGGCGCCACCTACCGCCGTCTACCGATCATTGCTGTCGGTAGAGTCTCAGGTGCCGAGCGACCACGGGTTGCCAGTTACGTCAGAAAACGGAACCTAAAAAGACCTCCGTGTTTTGAATTTGAGTGTAGTAAGCGTTTAGGCCACATTGTTACATATGGCGCCTTTAACTATTTGCACTTTTCGGGGGGTTAGATGTCTCACTCAATTCCGTCTCATGAGCACCACACTTTTTCAACGACAACAAAGCGACTCTGATCTCCTCTGTCCCCCGTTTTGTTTTCCTTTCACCGCAACCGGGCGAGGCAGATGGGCCGCACAACTTGGAGTCTGGGTCTGTTCAGTGTGAATTGTTGGGTTTTCGCTTCTCTCTGTAACATCGTAAAAGGTTTTTACGTTACGATGAGATAATGTATGTTGCGATTCGGCGAAATACAAATAAAATTGAACTGAATTGAAGTTCCCCGTCACAAACGAGTGGCAAAACTATACGAAATGTGGTACGTGTTCCAGATTATCTGGATCTGAGCCAGATTAGAGATTATTTGCTGGTTTATAAAACAAGTTTCTGTCATTTGTCAGTTGTGGGGATAAATAGTCCACAATTTCAAGAATACTGAGATTTTGACACTTGTACGATCCCCTCAAAGATGTTTTTCAGGCCTGTGAATGCACGCTAAACAAGTAACACTTTTATATCCCACGTGCTTCTCAGACTTGAACTCATCGCGCAACTTAGCCGGATTTCTTTTGTCTCCGTCGCGTTGTTGTTGTTGCTTCACAGGACCTGGGTGTGTTCAGGTGAAGAGGAAGTCGAGCAGGTTTGTTGCTCGGCTTCATTCCTCTGCAGACAAACCTGCCGATCCTTATTATTATTAGCATCGCGCAGCAGCAGCAGCAGCATCATCATCACGCAGCTCGGTTCACGCCTGTGCATACCTGCACCTGCCACGTCTGCATCTGTTAAGATAATAAATCAAAATTTGAAGGATTGGCAGAGGATCAAAAAACCAACTTTATTCCTGCAAAAAAAAAGTGCTTTTTACGATTCAAAAACGACGAATGGGACTCAGTACGTCATGATTTTAAAACAATAAATGGGCTTTTAATGGAGTGTGGACACATTTAAAGTGGAAAGTGGAAGCTGAAAAGTTGTTGTTCCACCGCTTTGTGAGAAAATATGCGTGGAATGGCCCTTTAGACGCCACTTCCCTTCAGTGTTTACGCTCATTTTCGCACGTACGTGTTTTATTGATCGTGATATTGTTACGAGACGGGAAAACTCACGGAAAGAAAACTTTAAAACAGAACTTTTTCTTTTTTTTTTTTTTTTTTTAAAGCAGCTCTTTGGTTTCTCTCAGAGTGACAGAGAGAGTAGAAACTGAGAGGAGGTCTCACTCTGATGGAAATGAAGTGCACCGACAGGTTTGGAGGAGCTGGACTCGCCTCACTGGTTTTATATGATAATGAAATAAGACGTAACAATGACTTCTTTAGACTTTAAACACAAATAAGTTTGTGTTAAACAAGTGAACCTAATAAAGTGGGTGGTTAATGATTCTTCTTTTTGAGCATTTATTTACTATAAATGTTCAAAAAAAGGGAAATTAAACGGATTGAAAGTCAAACTTTTCTGTTCACACTCGCAACACATTTTAAACCAGTCGGTATTTACACGAGTGGACGTGAATTTTTAGTCATAATACACATATACACATGTGTATATGTACATAATACACAATACACATACACAAAACTCAAAAAGGAACAATACAAAACAAGCAGAGCAAATAAAAATGACGATAAATTGAAAAAGAAGCAAAAACAATAAGACAAGTGATGATATCACATAAAGATAAGGCTGTAAAAAAATAAATAAAGGGATTTTTATTTCTTTTTAAAAAGTGATTTAAACAAATTCACAGATCCTGTAGATCAGTGGTTCCCAAAGTCTGGCTCTGGACCCACAAATGGGTCGCGGGACATTGTCTTTGGGTCCCAAAACTTTAAGATTTCTGTGTATGTTTCTTAAAAACATGCAATAAATGAAGTTAGTTAGTTAATAATGAATTAGGTTGGTAACACGAACAGATATGGGTTGTAAATCGGACGCTACATTAAACTGCTGCAGGTTCGAGCCCTGAAGGGCGAAAGCATAATCCGGCATTTTTGGGATTAAAGTAAACATTTCCCTCCCCTCTAAGCCTGGGGCTGATCTCGTACTCGAACTCGTTGCCGTTGCCGTTTCATCGCGTTCTCAGAGAGTGATCAGAGGAGGATGAAAAACCAAAACGTTCCTGTCAAAAAAAAACCTGCAAACATTCACCACGTTAGAGAAGAATAAACCACACAGGGTTTACGGGGGTCGCTCGACCGAACTGAATATTCCCGTGGTTATTCTGCCGCGCAGGGGGGGGGAAGACGAGTCTACGGAGTGTGTGAGCTGCGTGATCGACAGGCCGTGACGAGGCGCCTCTCATTCACCATCTGCACCCCCGAAACTTTCTGATCCGATCAATCAGAGACTTTCACCCGGGAAACGGGAATGTCGAGGAAAACACGACGCGCTTCCCTGGTTTTACACCAACGCAAGACGGACGAGCGCGATCGATCGATGGATGGATCCTCGGCCTCGTCTGGAAAACACGACAGCAGGCAACGGCTGAATCGCCAACTCTGCGTTTACCGCAGTCTTCGTTTACATAAACTATAAACCTCTGGATGTCATGACTCAGTTCGCCTCCCGCCACCATGTTGGCAGGAAAAACTCTTTGTTTTTGCACTTTAAATCCACAGAAATTGAGAAATTTATCGCAGGACGTTAATAACAGAATATACCTGACCCTTATACTGCCCCCTGGTGGTGTTCACGAGTGTTATTTTTGTGTATAAAGCTCTGGATGTCATGTGACTCGGTTTTCCTGCCACTGCCGCCATGTTGGCAGGAAAAACGCTTTGTTTTTGCACTTTAAATCCACAAAAATTGAGAAATTTATCGTAGGACGTGACAGACTGAATATACCTGACCCTTATACTGCCCCCTGGTGGTGTTCACGAGTGTTTTTTTTTGGTGTATAAAGCTCTGGATGTCATGTGACTCAGTTTGCCTGCCGCCGCCGCCATGTTGGCAGGAAAAACCGCTTTGTTTTTGCACTTTAAATCCACAAAAATGGAAAAATTCATTGTGGGACGTGACAGACTTAATATACCTGACCATTATACTGCCCCCTGGTGGTGTTCGTGAGTGTTTTTTTGGTGCATAAACCTCTGGATGTCATGACTCAGTTCGCCTGCCGCCGCCGCCATGTTGGCAGGAAAAACGCTTTGTTTTTGCACTTTAAATCGACAAAAATGGAGAAATTTATCGTAGGACGTGACAGACTGAATATACCTGACCCTTATACTGCCCCCTGGTGGTGTTCGTGAGTGTTTTTTTGGTGCATAAACCTCTGGATGTCATGACTCAGTTCGCCTGCCGCCGCCGCCATGTTTGCAGGAAAAAACGCTTTGTTTTTGCACTTTAAATCCACAGAAATTGAGAAATTTATCACAGGATGTTAATGACAGAATATACCTGACCCTTATACTGCCCCCTGGTGATTTTCAAGAGTCTGTTTTTTGATGTATAAAGCTCTGGAAGTCATGTGAGGCAGTTTGCTTACACCGCCATGTTGGCAGGAAAAATATGAATGACACCTGTGCTGGTTTCAAGGGTTTTTAAGAGTTCTTTGTGCACTTTAAATCCACGTCCATTGAGAAATTTATTGCAGGACGTGACAGACTGAATATACCTGACAATTATACTGCCCCCTGGTGGTGTTCACGAGTCTGTTTTTGGTGTATAAAGCTCTGGAAGTCATGTGACTCAATTTTCCTGCCGCCGCCGCCATGTTGGCAGGAAAAAACGCTTTGTTTTTGCACTTTAAATCCACAAAAATGGAAAAATTCATTGTGGGACGTGACAGACTTAATATACCTGACCATTATACTGCCCCCTGGTGGTGTTCGTGAGTGTTTTTTTGGTGCATAAACCTCTGGATGTCATGACTCAGTTCGCCTCCCGCCACCATGTTGGCAGGAAAAACGCTTTGTTTTTGCACTTTAAATCCACAAAAATTGAGAAATTTATCGTAGGACGTGACAGACTGAATATACCTGACCCTTATACTGCCCCCTGGTGGTGTTCACGAGTGTTTTTTTTTGGTGTATAAAGCTCTGGATGTCATGTGACTCAGTTTGCCTGCCGCCGCCGCCATGTTGGCAGGAAAAACCGCTTTGTTTTTGCACTTTAAATCCACAAAAATGGAAAAATTCATTGTGGGACGTGACAGACTTAATATACCTGACCATTATACTGCCCCCTGGTGGTGTTCGTGAGTGTTTTTTTGGTGCATAAACCTCTGGATGTCATGACTCAGTTCGCCTGCCGCCGCCGCCATGTTGGCAGGAAAAACGCTTTGTTTTTGCACTTTAAATCCACAGAAATTAAGAAATTTATCGTAGGACGTGACAGACTGAATATACCTGACCCTTATACTGCCCCCTGGTGGTGTTCACGAGTGTTTTTTTTGGTGTATAAAGCTCTGGATGTCATGTGACTCAGTTTTCCTGCCGCCGCCGCCATGTTGGCAGCAAAAACGCTTTGTTTTTGCACTTTAAATCCACAGAAATTGAGAAATTTATCGCAGGATGTTAATGACAGAATATACCTGACCCTTATACTGCCCCCTGGTGATTTTCAAGAGTCTGTTTTTGATGTATAAAGCTCTGGAAGTCATGTGAGGCAGTTTGCTTACACCGCCATGTTGGCAGGAAAAATATGAATGACACCTGTGCTGGTTTCAAGGATTTTTAAGAGTTCTTTGTGCACTTTAAATCCACGTCCATTGAGAAATTTATCGCAGGACGTGACAGACTGAATATACCTGACCCTTATACTGCCCCCTGGTGGTGTTCACAAGTTTTTTTTTCGGTGTATAAAGCTCTGGAAGTCATGTGACTCGGTTTTCCTGCCGCCGCCGCCATGTTGGCAGGAAAAACGCTTTGTTTTTGCACTTTAAATCCACAAAAATTGAGAAATTTATCGTAGGTCGTGACAGACTGAATATACCTGACCCTTATACTGCCCCCTGGTGTTGTCCACGAGTGTTTTTTTGGTGTATAAAACTCTGGAAGTCATGTGACTCGGTTTTCCTGCCGCCGCCGCCATGTTGGCAGGAAAAACGTTTTGTTTTTGCACTTTAAATCCACAGAAAAATAGAGAAATTTATCGCAGGACCTGACTACATACTGAACATACTTGACCGTTATACCGCCCCCCGGTGATGTTCACGAGTACAGCCGCAGTGGACATTGTTCCAGATCGGCAGTATGACGACGCTTACGCATCGCGATAAAATGAGACGGAAAATAAGTTAAGCTAGCATCCAGATTCGCAGATTCCCGATCAGCAGTTAAGTTGTTTTTCGTAGCCAACGCAACGTTAGCCCTGCTTCCTTTCAACCCGGCCTTCAAAATAAGAGCGACTGACATTTTTAGGCGTTTTTTTAACTACTTCCTGTATTATTGTATCATGAATGTATCGTTAAGTTGCGTAGGCGGCCATTTTGGACCACCGTGTTGTTACAGGAGCCCACAGTGGACAAACTAGACGTCTTTTGAGCTACGCTGCTAGCTGAAGGCTACAAATACAATAGTTTGTTGTTGAAACATCACGGAGCACTTTGTGTCCTCGCTTGGCTTTTTTTCCTCCAATTGCTCCAAAAAAAACTGGGAAAGTAGACGACGTCTGTGAGTACTTTGAGTACTTTCAGAGCACTTTGAGCTGCAGGAAACAACATTTTAAGGCCTCTCGTAGCTTCATTTGTGACTGTGCCGAGGAGGTGAACGGTCGCTCTGACCCGAACCGACTGTTCCACTTATTTCCTTTTCCATCGCCGCAAATCCACTCTCGGGCCAAACGCTCTCAAAGCGAGAGAGTGACCCCACGCTGTCAAAGCTCTGGGTTTTGGAGGAAGTTTGAGAGAATGATCTTCAGACCTCGTGATTTTTGTTGTTGTTCCTTTGGCCTCTGTGTCACTGTCACAGTGTTTAGCCAACGTTATGTGAAAGCAGCAGCTTCGTCTAATCCTCGTCATGTGACGCTAAGACTCTCTCGCACTGGAAACGAGTGGATTTACTTTAGGATTTGCGTGAAAACCACCGGGGGGAATCCAATCCAGTCGTATATTACGCCGAAAAGACGCCAGGATTTCCCTTAGAACGTCTTAGAAATGCAACGTCGACGTTTGTTTCGTCAAAATGTGAAAAGTTAAACATAAACGACACAAACAAGGAAGTTGGGAGGGAAAGAAAGAAATTCACTTGAACAAGTGGGGGTGAAAAAATTGCTGAAACATCCAGTCATGTGTCATTATGTCCACCAGATGGCAGCATTTAGCTGTGTTCAGTTCCAGTACATGATCACTGCCTCTTCCTAGTGAATATTTGTACTTGTAAATCACATTTATACCTCCATATTTTCACATTTACATTAACACAGAGTGGGTTACACGTGTAGACCAGCAGGTGGCAGTATGTGGAAAGACATCATTTTTGGACATGTTTGCTTTATCTTTTTCACTCATTCGCTTATATTATTATTATTATTATTATTATTATTATTTATTATACTTATTCACACTTATAGCAACTTTGTCTATTAACATGTTTGTTTTTCCTAATTTTTTAATGTTTTTATGGCACATTTTTCTTCTTTTTTTAATATTATATATTATATTATATTTAATATAAGTTTTCTGTCCTCTAGTGTGTCTGTACGAGTTGCCATGGGCAACAGGGGGGTGTGTTTATAAATTTGCATATCAATAAAAAATGTTTGAATGTGATTTTCTTTGTTTTGTTTTTAATAATTTGACTCCCCGTGGTTCTCAAACTGCGGTGCGCGTACCTCCAGGGGTACGTGAGCTCCCTCCGGTGGTCCTTGGGTGGTATAGTAGCGTAATTTTGTAGAAAATGAAACGGATCGCCACAAACAAATTACGCCTCGGGTTCCGAGCTCTGCAGCTGTATACGCGCAAACGCTCCCTCGGGTCAGGTATGATAGTTTTGTCTTAACTTAGCCTGTCCCCCCCCAAAAAAACAAGGTTACGTACTGCAGCTTTAAAGTGTGCGATGTTACTTTAAACCCACTGTGTCTCCGCTGTGTGACCTCCTGCTGACCCTGAGCACAACATGTATTATATATAACTGTGTGTGTGTGTGTGTGTGGGGGGGGGGGGTTATGAAAACACACAGCGTCTGCCAGCACTGACAGACTAATATTAAATCTCTCGCTCTCGCTATATACGGTCATTTACGTCGACTTCTGAGCCACAAATGAGACGATCGCTCATCACAGGACACGAAACAATGCAAAGAACTTTTCCGTGGGGTTTCCCGGGAGGGCGCAGGACTCCAGGGGCGGGTTGTCATAATCGAATGTCCGATGCTAAAAATTACGTTAAAAATTTTTTTTTACAAACGGACTGATTAGCGTCGAAACGACAGAGATCGTTAAAAAAAAAGGTACGAAAAGTAATTTTTAATTTTATTTTTGTTCATAAAAATTTGCAAATTAACAAATTCAATCAGATTTTTTTTTTTTTTTTTTTTTTAATTAAAAGATTGTCTATAAGTTGTGGTGTGATAAAAGGACGTATTGCACATTCTTATACACGTTCTAATATAGTAATGGAAGGAAACTGGTGAAATGCTAATCCGTATCCAGATCACTATCTAAATCTAATAATCGTGTCTTTCTTGGGTAAACTCCTTATATGGACATCCTGGGGGCGTGTGTGTTTAAAGGTCACATGTTCGGGCTTTACAGAAATGTGTTTTGGCGTTTTTATATCACGTGTTTAACCAAACAACTGCACGAAAAAGAGCATTTTTGATTTAGTTTTGTTCATAAAGTAGTTTTAATTGTTGGTGAAGTTACGTCTTGAACATCCCTCACCTGACTCCTCCCTCGCCTGACTCCTCCCTCACCTGACTCCTCCCTCTTCCGAGTGTGTCGGAGAAACGACGTAGCCGTCAGTTAGCGTCAAAACCCGGAAGACATTTAGTTTCGTTTAGTTTCTCCTTTGTGGGCTCACGTAGGGAATCATTCGAACATTTTTTAATGAATCCTAATCCTGAATCCTCACCATGTCTTCCTTGGGTAAACTCCTTATATGGACATCCTGGGTGCGTGTGTGTTTAAAGGTCACATGTTCGGGCTTTAGAAAAAAAAATAGTTTTTGTGTTCTTATATCGCTTGTTTACAAAAAAAAAGGCACAAAATAGAGCAATTTTGATTAAGTTTTGTTAAATTTTGCAGCCTCTGTTTACACGTTTTAACGCAGTAATGGAAGAAAAGTGGTTTCAAAGTTTCGACGTAGCCTTCAGTTAGCGCCAGAAGATGTCGAGTTTAGTTTGTCCTTTGCGGGCTACCGTACAAACACGATCTCACGTGGGTTAATCATTTCTTTTAAACCCTAAATCTAACCATCATGTCGTCCTTTACTTTGGGCCAAAAAACCCGCTCGGCGTAGCTTTTGTCTGGATTCCGAACGAAGATCGGATGACTCCTCATGTGGAGCAGGAGAAGAAAAAGTGATGTTTTCGTAACCTATGGACGACGTGTCGGCTGCATAATAAAAGTATGGAACGAAAGCGAGGGCTGATGGGAAATATGTGAGCAGCGCTCGTCGCGGGGTGGACGATGAGATCAGATTTTTTTTCGAGTGTTTTCATTCGCGCGTCAGTTCTGTTTGAGCAAACATGCCGTTGAATGTTTTTAGAAATAATCCAGTTTAATAGTCTGAGGTCAGAACACACACACACACACACACACACATTCCGCATAGTTGTGCTTTAAATATCAAATATAAAACACGTTGTTTTTATGCTTTATTTTGATTTGAATCGCTGACATTGAGAGAGACGGAGAGCAGGAACAGTTGTGTCATCGTTGTAAGACGGTTGTTATAGTTACACTAATGATAATAATAATAATAATGAGATGTTTAAATGTTGTGTTCACACACACACACACACACACACACACACACATACACACACACAGGTCATAAGTCAAAAGGCCTTGAATGGCAGGAAGGGAGTGGACTTGTTCGTTCTCGACTTCGCTGTAATATATGGTGTGAACTGCTTTCGTGGCCACTGAGCTGTGTCTACATCTCACACACACACACATGTGCACCACACACACACAGACACACACATATACAAACACAGACACAGACACACACACACACACAATCACCGAGTGCAAACATTTAATCTTCTCATCAGCAGACCTGGGCAGCTCCGTGAGCTTCCTTCCCTGCAATGACATGACTTGTCTGAGGTGTGTGTGTGTGTGTGTGTGTGTGTGTGTGTGTAATATATGTGAATGTGTGTGTGGTGTGTGTGTGTGTGTGTGTGTGTCCACACCTTTAGTTCCTGGAGACTAAAACAAATCAAAAACAGACCCATGATGAAATGATGTTTTCTTTTCTGTCTGAATGTGATTCATGGCAAATTTGATATATATATGTATGCATATATATATGTTTATGTATGTATATGTATGTATATGTATGTATATGTATGTATGTATATGTATATATGTATGTATGTATATGTATATGTATATATGTATATATATGTATGTATGTATATATGTATGTATATATGTATGTATGTATGTATGCATATATGTATATATATATATATATATATGTTTATGTATGTATATATATGTATGTATATGTATGTATGTATATGTATAAATATATATGTATGTATATATGTATGTATATATGTATGTATATATGTATATGTATATATATATGTTTATGTATGTATATATATGTATGTATATGTATGTATATATGTATATGTATGTATATATGTATGTATATATGTATGTATATATGTATGTATATGTATGTATATATGTATATATAGGTATGTATGTGTATGTATGTATGTATATATGTATATGTGTATATGTATATGTATATGTGTATATGTATATGTGTGTATGTATATATGTATATGTATATATATATATGTATATGTATATATGTATATGTATATGTATATATATATGTATGTGTATATATATATGTATGTGTATATATATATGTATGTGTGTATATATATATATATGTATGTGTATATATATAAATGTATGTGTATATATATACACCAACACAGACTTGATAAGAAACTGCGTTCATAGTCGACAGACAGTATACTTTATTTATTTAATACTTTATAGGATACAAAAATACGGATCACAGTGTAACTTTTTGTTGTTGCAAAAGATGGAAAACTGCAGGGTTGAAAAATAACGTTTAATAAATTATATAGTTCATATCTGACATAAGAATACAGAGACATCATTCATTAATACAAAAAAAAATTTTTTTTAAAACAAATTGTCAAATCGAGTGTTGACGTATTTCCAGTCTCTCCTTCCTTCAGTTCTCGGCCTCCAGCATCAGTCGCTCTCGTTAAAAATGTCCTCACAGCAAAGTCAGTGCATTTCCCACCTTCAAAATCTCCAGAGTTTCCTCTTCCGCGCAAAATCAAATCACTCAGAAAGTTCCCCCTCCTCCCCTTCGAGTCCAATGGGAGGAAACCCGCGACCCCACAGAGTCTGCTGATTAGCGTCTCGTTAGCTCACCGCGGTCCGCTAGTCCAGTCGTCTCCAGTGCGACGGTACGCAGCGACACACCTCCTCGCTGAAGAAGAACCCTGGCTCGCACCTTCGCCTCCTGACCTCGCAGGGAGGCCTCAGGCAACTGCCAAAAAGAAAAAAACTTGAATTTAGCTTCATCGCTAACGGCGTCACTGAGATACTTCCACTTCCTGATGCTCTTATTTGTTGGAATGTCACGATCTCGACTGTAAATCAAAATATCGATCAAAACATTGTTACGATCTTGTGTTGTGGTTGTAGCCATTGTAGCCCCGACTACACGTTAGCTTCTCCCGCTAACCCGAAGCTGCTGCCAACTAACACCACGGCTAAAACCACGGCAACTGCTGATTTGGGAGACGGATCTACGGAATTCGAACCCCGTCCCCGCTGCTCTGAAATCCCCCGAAATCAAATATTGATTGATCAAAAGGTGAAATTGATGAAAGGGAATTTTAACTCGCGCTGTGCCCACATATCTAGGCTTCAACTGACTTAGCATCGCGCGCAAGATTGAAACCTGTCGAGTGAATCAACGGCGTAATACGCTGAGGGGTCGGAAGGTAAATCACGGCGTCGTCGGCGTATCGATTGAGCGCAAATAACGACGATAATTAACAAACACGGGAAGCAGAGAGAATTTTGATCGGAACCAAAGGAATGAAGGATATTGACCTTTCAAATAAACCTCTCGTCTCTTCTTTTTCAATCAGAATGGGAATTAAATTAGTTATTATGATATAAAAACCAATTATCCGAGACTAAACTAGACAAGTCTGTGCTATGGAGATGGAGAATTGAATTGTGACCTTAAAAACGACTTAACGACTACTTATATCTATTCTATTTCTTTCTTTTTAAATGTAAGTTTGAACACGTATGTGCGGAAAACAACATTTATTTCAGATCCTCACGACTTCACGATGAACAGAACAGTATTTTTACAAAGCCAAAAAAAGAGAGATTTCTTTTTTTTTTTGTTGCCCCTGGAACTACGTCGAGTACATTTTGTTGGCAAAGTGCCCAGAAAAACAACACCGTCGGAGCGTTAACATATCGCGTTCGCAAACGCCGACTTCCTGACCCGAGCCTAGCGCAAAAAAAAAAACGGAAAGGCAACAGAACGAAGTAAACGTCATCCTCCGGGGACCGCGGACGTCTGCGCGCATTTCGCGGTCGTCCGTCTCACGGTTCAATTGTTTCGCGGAGGCGGACTGACTAAATAACACTGACATCCCCCCCCCCACCACCCCCGCCCCCCCCCCCCCGAGTCACACTGCTAACATGTCAAAAACACACACACGGATTGGTTTTAGCATTAATCCAAGAACTGGATACCTACAGTGTAAAAATAAAAGAAGGGGAAATAATCTTCTGGGGAACATGAGTCACATGAGCCTCCTTACACGGGTTTGAAAAACAGTAATTAGTAGCAAAAAAGCTAACATTTACGAGGGGGTTTATGGCCAGAAAGTGAATATACGACCCATAAATATGCTTGAATAAGTGTGTAAACACGGTCAAATAAATGTTTGATTTTTGCAGCCTCGGAATAAAGGTGCGTTCCATTTGTAATCGGAAACCCGACATGGCTTCCGCCACGCAAACAATGCTACTTTTACCGCTAATAGCAATTCTGTCGTATTTGTAAATCTGGTATTTCTAACAATGGCTATTATAAACATTTTAAAACCTATTATAAAACAATAATAAGCCCAGTTAGCTTAATTGGCGGTAGGTAGCCTTGGAGGCTAGCAACAGCTAGCTCACTTTCTTACATTTAACAGGCCGAAACACAACAAACCTGGCTTTAAAAGTGTTAATAGTGTACTTGTATTCCTTCTTGTCACTTCTGTTTGTTGTCTTTTATCTTCATATTCCCTGAACCCGGGTCCGTCAACGCTAACGCTAACGCGCCGCGTAAAAAGTGAAGTTATAACGGTGTAATGATGCGATCTGCAGGTTGTCGCCAACACATGATTGAGAGCCTTCACAAACGCTAACTGCTTTCTAATGTGTTCCCGGGGGGGTCAGAGGTGAAAGCTAAGGTTTGGATTTCACCGCCAGTCTTCACACGACTTGGGTGATTAACGGCAGCTCACAAACCCGACCGCGGGTCCACGGGCGTTAGTCGCAGTCGGAACCGTCGCGAGGCGCGCGATCCGCGCCGCTTCCTCGCTGTCGGCGGCGGACGACGGAATACTTGGGGCGCGGATAGTTAACGACAACCTACGATGAACCCCGCGCGAAAGAGAACTCCTTCAAACAAACGCCAGATCCCAGACACTAGATTCCTACGGCTGCGTTGTACTCATAAATCACCCTCAAACGGGGTCACGAAGGGTCAGGAGAGGGACAGGAGGGATGGATGGTGTGTGTGTGTGTGTGTGTGTGTGTGTGTGTGTGTGTGTGTGTGTGTGTGTGTGTGTGTGTGTGTGTGCGTGTGTGTGTGTGTGTGTGCTTCCTCCTGTGCGGGGAACGGAAATGGTTAAGTGACAGCTCGGAGAAGTCATTAGCGCGCCGAGGTCTTGTATTACACACCAGTTTCACTGCGATAACCACCTTCCTACCACCACCACCACCACACCAGTGTGTGTGTGTGTGTGTGTGTGTGTGTGTGTGTGTGTGTGTGAATTGGAGGGTAGGGGGGGGGGGGGACTCCCCGGGATGATGCAACCGCTGAAATACAAGAAGGACGTAAGCGGCCCAACGTCCTGATTTAAGCGAACGCCGCGGCGCATAAATAATCCACCATACAACAACACACATGACATGGAAATACAGCCGTGTGAAGGAAAAATGTGCCACGTAAATGTCCACGAAACACTTGTTTTGATCTACCGGTTCATTCTCAAGGGTCCGTTCCACAGTTAACCACCGGATATAATGACGTTTATAGACGTTATAGCAACTTTTGTGAAGACAAACTGCTTAAATGACCCACATTCGTTCAGTAATTAAGGTCTTGATGTTGTTATTCTATCAGTTCGTTTATCGCTAGCTTATCGCTAACCGCTCCCTCTTGATTACCTGCATGTAGCTTGATGGAACCGCCGTCCTTTTAAGAAGCACTTGTTGGGCGACTCGTTGCATTCGCAGGCGCACTTTGTCCGGTTGAGGGGCTGGTGCCGCGGACACGTCTTGGCGCACGCGCACCGACACGTGTCCCTGTTGAAGGCGTGGCCGTGCGGGCAGGGCGGGGAGGCGGGCGGGACGCTGCACGCGCACTGGCACGTGGCGCGGTCGAAATGGCGGTTGGCGCCGCAGTCGCGAGCGTGACGATCGTCGCGGCGACACACGCACTGGCAGGTCTCCACGTCCAGCTCCTTCTCGGCGCCGCACACGTCTGCCGAAAATACGTCTGCAGAGACGGGAAGACGAGACAAACAAAGTCTTGCTTTAAAGGGGTTTGAAGCTAAGCTAATAAGTGTGCTTATATCCTAAAGCAGGGGTTCTCAAAGTGTTGATACCTGAGGGCCAATTTAGGAACCCAACATTTGACTGAGGGCCGCCAAAGAAAAAAAAAAAAAACGTAATAACTATGTTGTCCAAAATTTGACAATTAAAAAAAAAAAAAAAATGTATTTGTTCCAAAATTTGCCAAAAACGTCATCATATTCTATGTGTTCAAAATTTTACAATTTTTGGGGGAAAAGTTTTTGGTCCCAAATTTGACAATTCTTTTTCAAAAAAAAAGCTTGGTCCAAAATTTGAAAAAAAAGACAAAAAAATGGAAAAGAAGTCCCATTTTTAATAACTATGGCGTCCCAAATTTGACAAAACCGACAAACTCTACTATGTCGTTAAAAATTTTAACAGTTTTTAGTTTTTTTAAAGTTTTTGGTCCAAAATTTGACAAAAACGTTGTACAATACTATGCCGTCCCAAATTTGACAATTTAAAAAAAAAAAAAATGTGGTCCAAAATTTGACAAAAATGACATAAATTAATTGTTGATGCACTGTTAGTTATGGGTGAATTACAAATAGGTGTTGAATAAAATCGATTTTTCAGCTTCTTAAATGTGAATATTTTGTGGTTTCTTTGCTCCGTGTAACAAAGAAATAATTAAGAAGATCAACATTTTCTGACAGAATCCTTGATCCAGTGTTTGGGAGAAACATTCGGTTGTAATTGAATAGGTGTATTATCACCTTATTGTATGAATTGTTGTTTTTCATCGACCCCAGAATTAGCCTTTTTCATCAGCTCTTTGGAGGCAGCCATTTTGGACCACCATGTTTTTTTTACCTAAGAGCCTGCAATTGACACAAACTAATTAGCATTTTGAGTTTTGATGCTAACTGAAGGCTTCCGTACACTCGGAAGAGCGACGCGAGGCGAAGGATTTTCAAGTTCAAAACTCTTAAATAAGAAGTATTTAACTGAACCGTGTAATATGCTGCCGTTGCAAGGTAAATCACAGTGTCGTCTGCATATCGATTGAGCACAAATAATGACGATAAGTCACAAAAAATTTAATCATTTTGGATTTTGATCTCAACCAAAGGAATGAAGCATGTTGACCTCTCAAATAAACACTTAATTCAGTCCCACATTTAAAACACACTACATTTTACACGCCGCGGTACCTTTTAAATCAAATTTATGAATGATTTTCCGCTTAAATCGGCAGCGGAGTCGCACAGAGACAGCTGTTTGCAGACTCTCCCTCTCGCTCTCTCTCTCTGTGTTTTAGTGGCGGCGTAAATAGAAACGTGGCCACGGGTTTTAAATTTTTTACGACCGTGAAAATGGAGCAGGCAAACCGAACTAATAAATGTTCCGTCTGTCTGTTTTCATTTCCTCTGCTTCCTTACAGCTACAGACACGAGTAAACTCTGCTGCTCGTGATATTATTATTGTTTTTTTTGCGATCTGACGTACGTGAGAGTCAAGTTTTCAACCAAACCGTGGAATAACAAAAAATGCAGCAAAGAAGCAAATGGTTCCAGGTAGAACCTCAGCCCTCGCAGAAGAACACTTTTGGAACCCTTATTTCAAAGAGTGTAGGAAGGTTTCTACACTCTTAGAAATGAAAGTGCTAAGTAGAACCATGCTCTTCGGCTTGTCCTCATAGGAGAACCCTTTTTGGCTCCAGGTAGAACCTTCTTATAAAGGTTCCATCTGGAACCCTTTTGGGAAAGGGTTTTTTCAGAAGCAAATGGTTCCAGGTAGAACCTCAGCCCTTGTAGAAGAGCCCTTTTGGAACCCTTATTTCTAAGAGTGTAGGAAGGTTTCTACACTCTTAGAAATGAAAGTGCTAAGTAGAACCATGCTCTTCGGCTTGTCCTCATAGGAGAACCCTTTTTGGCTCCAGGTAGAACCTTTTTATAAAGCTTCCACCTGGTGCCCTTTTGGAGGGTTCCACCAAGAAACCCTTTATTCAGGAAAGTGGTTTTTAAAGGGTTCTCTGGATCAAAATGGTTCTTACTGGAACCATTAGCGTTACCAAGAACCCTTGAAAAATTCCTTTCTTCGGGAAAGGGTTTTTCAGAAGCAAATGGTTCCAGGTAGAACCTCAGCCCTCGTAGAAGAACACTTTTGGAACCCTTATTTCAAAGAGTGTAGGAAATTTTCTACACTCTTAGAAATGAAAGTGCTAAGTAGAACCATGCTCTTCGGCTTGTCCTCATAGGAGAACCCTTTTTGGCTCCAGGTAGAACCTTTTTATAAAGCTTCCACCTGGTGCCCTTTTTTGGAGGGTTCCACCAAGAAACCCTTTATTCAGGAAAGTGGTTTTTAAAGGGTTCTCTGGATCAAAATGGTTTTTCAAGAACCCTTGAAAAACCCTTTCTTCGGGGAAAGGGTTTTTCAGAAGCAAATGGTTCCAGGTAGAACCTCAGCCCTCGTAGAAGAACCCTTATTGGAACCCTTATTTCTAAGAGTGTAGAGAGTGAGTTGAACCAAACGCTAATACTGGAGAGAGACCGTTTAAGTCGTGTTATTTATCATGCGTATTATTGGCAGAATATCAGTCATTTATTGTAGCGTCTCAGCGTTGACGATATCCAGTGAGCCTGAACTCCTCGCCGTCATCTGTGGGGAATTTCTTCAGATTTGGCGCAAAAGCGTTCACGCGAAACAGGAAGATGGAGTGATGAGATTCCGATGATTAAAAGGTCGCGAAACCTTTTGTGCTTTTGGTTCAGGATGCGTTAAGAGCGGCTCCGCGAGAACAGAGACCATGCATCGTCCAAAAATATTCATTTGATTAATGTATGAGATGAAGAACGTGCGTCATGTGCAGCTCTGTTTTAAAAAATCTGTTGTTTCAGCAACTTTAGATATCACTGACTTCATTATTTGAGCAGATTTTTTATTAGAATACGACAGAAGCCGAACGTGTCCCTGTATTTTTGTGTTATCTCGCTTGTTTTTCTCATAATAAAGTGATAAATGAACATGTTATCTTTGGAAAACACAACCTCCCAGTTTCTCCCAGTGGTCACGAGATCATTTATCTGGTAATCTCACAATATACATATATATATATATATATTGCTTAAGCACAACCTAAAAATTAGGGCTGTAACTACTGATTGATATCTATAATTGAGGAATCTGTCGATGATATTCTCTATAAAGTGCCGAAATCCAGTTTTTTGGAGATTTGTTTGTTACGTAGAGCGAAGAAAGCATCAAAAATATTCACATATAAGAAGCAGAAAACGGTTCATAACCAATGAATCGTTACAGTCCTACAGAACGTACAGGAAACGATGTTTGCAGTTGGTTCAAAACACAATTTGCTCCAAGTAAAACAGCTTTTTTGAAGCTAATTTGTCAAGTATTTAGTGGGAGATGGAGGCAGATGACCTCCCAAAAGAAGAAGAAGAAGAAGAAGATTTAGCTTGACCTTCACTTCCACTTGAACTGTAACAGGATCTTTTAAACCTAAATGAAGTGGAACCGGTGCTTGAGCTTTTCATACATGTGTTGTAGGAGTTTAACTCTCTGGAGGCTTGTTAATATACAGTGTATAAGACGGACATTCAAGACGTGCTCTATAAATGAACGTGTTTTAAAAACAAGTTACGGTAAAACCGATCTATCGCAGACTTTACAGCAGACGGGTTTAACCGTCAAAATGAAAAGCTACAGTGAAAGTTCACCTTCCGCGTGTCAGAGTCCGTGACGTGTGACGTCAAACCAGGAAGTACAGTATGTTATCATCAGCGTACGCAGGAAGTGTTAGATTTTAAGTGATTGATGCGGCTGAACGGCTACGTTCGACAAAAGAAACGTCACCACTTCCTTTCAAAATAAAACCTTTAGTTTAAGGTTAGAAATGGGATTAGGTTGGGATTAGGTAAGAGCTTAAGGACAGGTATTTAGTTGTGTCTCATAGTTTCCTCACTAAGAATCCTGTACGAGAACATGTATGTGTTAATGTATTCTTTACCTCTTTAGGACCTTTTTCTGGTATAATCACTGACCTTAGAGACCAAAACCTGGTTCTCATGAGGGTGAAAACCTAATTTCTTGTTTACACTCTTAGAAATAAGGGTTCCAAAAGGGGTTTTCTACAAGGGCTGAGGTTCTACCTGGAACCATTTGCTTCTGGAAAACCCTTTCCCGAAGAAAGGGTCTTGGTAACACTAATGGTTCCAGTAAGAACTATTTTGATCCAGAAAACCCTTTAAAAAACACTTTCCTCAATAAAGGGTTTCTTGGTGGAACCCTCCAAAAGGGCACCAGGTGGAACCTTTATAAAAAGAGTGTAGAAACCTTCCTACACTCTTAGAAATAAGGGTTCCAAAAGTGTTCTTCTACAAGGGCTTAGGTTCTACCTGGAACCATTTGCTTCTGGAAAACCCTTTCCCGAAGAAAGGGTTTCTTGGTAACACTAATGGTTCCAGTAAGAACCATTTTGGCCGAGAGAACACTTTAAAACCCCTTTCCTGAATAAAGGGTTTTAAAAGGGTTCTTGGTGGAACCCTCCAAAAGGGTTCCAGGAAGAACCTTTTCATAAAGGTCTTCACGCAGCCGTGCTGTGATGACTCCGCCCACGTTGAGGAGGTTCTATAGTGATGGGAAACCAAACCAAACCGAGTAGAGACGTTCTGGAACTGTATCGTGGAAAATCGGCGTATCTGGAGACGTTTTAAAACCCTACACTCTTAGAAATAAGGGTTCCAAAAGGGTCCTTCTACAAGAGTTTAGGTTCTACCTGGAACCATTTGCTTTCCACGGAGAAAGGGTTTTTCAAGGGTTCTTGGTAACGCTAATGGTTCCAGTAAGAACCATTTTGATCCAGAGAACCTTTTAAAACCCCTTTCCTGAATAAAGGGTTTTAAAAGGGTTCTTGGTGGAACCCTCCAAAAGGGTTCCAGGTGAAACCTTCATAAAAAGGTTCTACCTGGAGCCAAAAAGGGTTCTCCTATGTGGCAATCTGCAGTCTCACCATTAGAGGTCACTGTCTCTGTCACACTGGACCTTTAAGAGACAAATTCTTTTATCTGTTTACTTTTGTTTCAGACAGAAAATCGAAAATCATTATATTTAGAGTAAGACGTAATAACCTCGTGGCTGTTTGCCGTTGACCTCATCGGCCTCTCGAGGGAGTTTTTTTTTTTCGTTTTGTTTTGGAAACTAAGACTCGCCGCTGAAACACTAAGTGTCACAGATCATTTGTTTTGCTCCTTTCATATATACTGTGGAAGTGTATTAGTATGCGTGAGTATGTGTGGAATCTGCTACTCGGGGGGGGCTCTCTGCATTCTTCTGTTTCTCATGTGTTTACACTTAGTCCTGAGTGTTATTGTAGCTAAACACACACACACACACACACATTCAGCAAACACATCGTGGTCATAAATACTCGTTGAACACATGAACATTCTCCTGTCACAAACTGCAACATAGAGAAAGATGGTCTGTGCTTTGTGTGTGTGTGTGTGTGTGTGTGTGTGTGTGTGTGTGTGTGCGTGCGTGCGTGTGCGTGTGCGTGTGCGTGTGCGTGTGTGTGTGTGTGTGTGTCAGGACACACAATTTTATGTGGATTCATAGAAAGCAGTGTTTCCTTTCTGTTTGATTATTATCCTGACATGAGCTATTTCATGAATATGTAATATAATATAATATAATAAAATATAATATAATGAAACAGTTGAAATACTGATGTTACAAAAACATTACTGCCATTACCAACATTTAAAAAAAATATAATAATAAAAATGTTAGCAAAATATTTTACTTAATTTTGTGCTGTTACACACTGTTACTATATTTTTTTAACCAAAATATTTTTGAAAAATAATAATAAATGAATACATTAATACATTAATCAATCCATTAATTAATGTATTTGTTAATTAATTAATTAATTAATTAATTAATTAATTAATAAAAAATTATATAAAACAATTGCAACATTTTGTTATATATGTTTCTATTAAAAAAATTTACACATTTTAGAAAATGAAAACAATGACTTGGGGGTCAATATATAATAACATGAGAAAATCGTGTTATGTACAAAAACAGTTTCTTACAAAAAAAAAAAATTTCAATAAAACATTGAATTTTTTTTTTCAATAAAAAACCTGTAAAAAAAAAAATATTTTGTAAAACTTTTTTGCAAAATTTTATTTAACCTGACAAAAAACATATTCTTAATTAAAAAAAAAAAAAATTCTTACATTACCAATTTTGTACGGCTACAAAACGATGTTATTATCCTTTGTTACCAAAATATTTAATTTTGTAGCCCCCAAAAAACTAAGTAACTTCATAAATGATTCTTATTAACGAAATATTACATGTTACATTACCAAACATGTTACACATCTTTACAAATAACCTTGTACCGTTAAAAATGATGGATGCTAAGTGAACATTTTGAGACGGCATTTACTCAAACCATAAGTTATTGTGAGTGGTTATTTGATCTCATTGTGTGATAATGTTCTATATAAAATATTACCGGTAAACTGTAAACACTCACCGCGCTGCTGTTTGGACGACGACCTCGGAGGTGGAAGCGGCAGTGGAGGCGTGCTGTGGTGAATGTTAGCTGCTATGCTAACGCACCAGCACAGTCTGCTGCTCCAAACCTGACCAGGAGGACACGTCCTGTTGGTTATTGGACAGCTTGAACACAAAAAGACAGAGAAAGGGTAGATATGTGAGACCTCCGTAATTGGTCATCAAATGCTGGAGTATAAAATCTCTTATGTAGAATGATAAAATAACAGAAAACGATTAAATATGGCTGAGAATGCTTTATGTCGATGAGATTGTGTGCAAACAAACATCATCAAAGACTTGACTCTCGGGTCGACGTCAGATAAGAGCAGGAGTCGCTGATATCGCCGATCGGGTGCAGCAGCTCGGCTGTTTGCCGAGTTAACACCACGTGACCTCGGTGTTTGTTTTCTCTGCTGGAAATTGTTGCCGTCTTTTCCTCCTGAGCTCTTTCGTCATTTTTCATCACCCTTTCAAGTCTTTTTTCAAGAGTTGAATATAATAATTGAAGATAAGGACAGGGAAACACTATGCTCTGAACGAATGAAAGGAGTTTGATTGTAAAAACAAAAATATGGTTCTTTAACGCACTTCTGCTAATTTATACATTTGTTAACCGGAAAAATATATTTTATTTTATTTTATTCAAAAGTGCTCATGAACCACGATTATTAATATAGATATATAATAATATATATTAATTAATAATTAATAATAATGACTCACCCATGAATAAATAATGTTCAAATAATTGCGGTGATCATCTGCATAGAAAGGAATAATTGTTTCAAACGTTCTTGTGTATCATTCTTATTATTATTATTATTATTCTCTTCTATGCAGATGATAAAGTGCTTTTCACACAATGGCGCCAAAAAAAAGTTAAATTAATTTAAACGATCCTGTCATGAACTTAGTAAAGGAGAACTTAAGTATTAAATAAAGGGGTGGAAATGATGTGGCTTTTTCGTATATGTACACATTGTATGGATGATGTTTAAATTCAATGTCGCCCCGTTTCAAAAACTGGCAAGCTAACTCCTGCAATGCAATCCAAAGCTATATATATATATATATATATATACTCATTATAAATAATGATAGTCCATATGTGTAACATCCACACTACACAGAGTTCTGCTGTCAGTTGAATTTAAATAAGAAAGAAAACACAAGTATGTTTCGGGTCAAAGCAGCAGAGAGTGATTCCCATTTCAATTCCTTAAGAGATATGCGAATATTTTCAACAGATCCTTGTTCAGGTGGACGCTGACTATTACTGTGTACAATTTTGAGAGATTCCGAGACACTTTTTGTTTTTGAGACTAAACTCAGCTAACTGTCAAAGTGTATCAGGGTAGATGGATAATTTCCTGATTTTCAAAAATTCATTAAAATTATTCCTTAAGAGATATGCGAATATTTTCAACAGATCCTTGTTCAGGGCGATACCGAGTATTATGATGGTGAATTTCAAGTCATTCTGAGATACTTTTTTTTTTTTTTTTTTTTCAGCTCACTGTCAAAGTGTATCAGGACAAATGGATCATGTCCTGATTTTCAAAAATTCATAAAAAATATTTCTTAAGAGTTATGCAAATATTTTCAACAGATCCTTGTTCAGGGCGATACCGAGCGTTATGATCGTGAATTTCAAGTGATTCTGAGATACTTTTTGTTTTTGAGAAGAAACTCAGCTCACTGTCAAAGTGCATCAGGGTAGATGCATAATTTCCTGATTTTAAAAAATTAATTAAAATTATTCCTTAAGAGAAATGCGAATATTTTTCAACAGATCCTTGTTCAGGGCGATACCGAGTATTATGATGGTGAATTTCAAGTCATTCTGAGATACTTTTTTTTTTTTTTTTTTTTGTCAGCTCACTGTCAAAGTGTATCAGGGCAAATGGATAATTTCCTGATTTTCAAAAATTCATTAAAATTATTCCTTAAGAGATATGAAAATATTTTCAACTGATCCTTGTTCAGGGCGATACCGAGTATTATGATGGTGAATTTCAAGTCATTCTGAGATACTTTTTGTTTTTGAGAAGAAACTCAGCTCACTGTCAAAGTGCATCAGGGTAGATGGATAATTTCCTGATTTTCAAAAATTCATTAAAATTATTCCTTAAGAGATTTGCGAATATTTTCAACAGATCCTTGTTCAGGGTGATACCGAGTATTATGATGGTGAATTTCAAGTGATTCCGAGATACTTTTTGTTTTATTGAAAAAACTCAGCTCACTGTCAAAGTGCATCAGGGCCAATGGATCATTTCCTGATTTTCAAAAATTCATTAAAATTATTCCTTAAGAGATATGCGAATATTTTTCAACAGATCCTTGTTCAGGGCGATACCGAGTATAATGATGGTGAATTTCAAGTCATTCTGAGATACTTTTTTTTTTTTTTTTTTTTTCAGCTCACTGTCAAAGTGTATCAGGACAAATGGATCATGTCCTGATTTTCAAAAATTCATTAAAAATATTCCTTAAGAGATATGAAAATATTTTCAACTGATCCTTGTTCAGGGCGATACCGAGTATAATGATGGTGAATTTCAAGTCATTCCGAGATACTTTTTGTTTTTGAGAAGAAACTCAGCTCACTGTCAAAGTGCATCAGGGTAGATGGATAATTTCCTGATTTTCAAAAATTCATTAAAAATATTCCTTAAGAGATTTGCGAATATTTTCAACAGATCCTTGTTCAGGGCGATACCGACTGTTATGATGGTGAATTTCAAGTCATTCCGAAATACTTTTTGTTTTTGAGAAGAAAGTCAGTCATCCGTCAGCGCGCCGCTTCGCGCAGGTGTACGCGCAACGAAGAACATCCAGGCCTCCACGGAACTTAACGGAGTTAATCAAGAGAGAATCTCTGGAGAACGTTTCCTGAAGTAACACCCATGTATACACACACACACACACACACACACACAGCACAGGAAGCGACCACAGCAACAATACACTCAATCACTCTTTGTGTGTGTTTGTGTTTGAGTGCGTTTGTGTATGCGCGGGACAAAGGAAAAGGCTTTTCGTCTGCTGACCAAACGTACACAACACAGTCAGAGAGCTCAGGGTCTACCAGTGCATCCACTTAGTGCGTGTTAGCTTAACCGCGCAAAACAGAGCGCGAGATCAAATGTTTTTGATTGAAAATGGGTGAAAAATGGTTCACTTGATGAGTCATGGGCTATTTTTTTTTCCTACCAGAGTTCCAGAAATTCGCTTTCAAGGGTCCTATGTTGCTAAATTTGCTAATATGCAGTAATGTAAACGTTCCCAGCCTCGCCTAGAAAACATCACGGGAGACAGATTGTTCATGCATTATTTCCAGGAACTTTTCTCATTTACCTGGGGAAAAACTTTCCCAAATAAGTACCTAATAGCGACACCACAAGTTGGACGGATGACGAGGTCCAGGCTCTTTTGAGGAGGAGGTTCAGCAGGACTTTGAATCAGTCCCAAGTGAGGACAAGAACTTTTTGAAGAACCCTTGTTTTTTTGACCGAGGGCCTTTTCTGTTTGGAGTCTGCATGTTCTTACCGAGTTCCCCCCATCGTCCAAAAACATCCACGATTGGGAACGAGGCCAACGGGACACAAAAATTGACGAAAGGTGTGAACGTGAGAGTGAATGGTTGGTGATGGTCTGGCCCGAAAATCATCCTATATCAGCCGGGATTGGTTCCAGTCCCCATGACCCTCATCATCTTCTTCTTCTGTCAGATACTCCCTTTAGGGGTTGCCACAAGGTTTTTCTCCTTACATCCTTCCCACAACAATCCTCATGTGAAGGACAACAGCGTAGAAAATGGACCTCAAAAATGGGAGTTACACCATTGGTTCCAGGTGAGAAGAAGACCTTTTTTTGAAGAACCATTTTGTTTGATGTGACCTTCCAATTCCATCACTCTGTTGCATTTAAGTACCATTGGAAAAGCTGAAACTTCTCAAAAAATGAGTTACCGCTTGGTTCCAGGTAAGAAGAAGACCTTTTTTGAAGAACCCTTGGTTTGAAGTCACGTTCCACTTCTCTGTTGCATTTAAGTACCATTGGAAAAGCTGAAACTTCTCAAAAAAGGAGTTACCTATTGGTTCCAGGTGAGAAGAAGACCTTTTTTTGAAGAACCATTTTGTTTGATGTGACCTTCCAATTCCATCACTCTGTTGCATTTAAGTACCATTGGAAAAGCTGAAACTTCTCAAAAAATGAGTTACCGCTTGGGTTCCAGGTGAGAAGAAGACCCTTTTTTTTGAAGAACCATTTGGTTTGATGTGACATTCCACTTCTCTGTTGCATTTACGTACCATTGGAAAAGCTGAAACGTTCTGGAATGGGGTAAAAAAACGCAGTAACAGAGTACTCACTCGGGCAGCGCTCTCCGGATGATGCTGTGGACCTGCTTGTAGACGTCCAGCTTGGACAGGCAGCGGCACTGCGTGTGGTTGGCCACGCTGATGGTCACCGGCCGGGTGCCCTGCGTGATCGGCACCGTGATCTCGAACAGCTGCCGAAAGAACAAAAGCCAGATCAGACCGGGTGTACAAAGCCCTTTCCTGAATAAAAGGGTTTTAAAAGGGTTCTTGGTGGAACCCTCCAAAAGGGTTGTATGTATTTGTCTCTGTATGTACAGCACTTTCAGCTACTGTTGTTTTTTTAAAGTGTTTTATAAATAAAGTTGGATTGAATTCGATCGTCATGGACCCCCTGCCCAAACATCTTCAAGAACCACATTCTCAAGTCATTGCATTCAGTGATCTCTGCGTCCTCGTCTTGCAGGCTGCAGGATCCAGATCCAGTTTCAAGGCTATTATTATTATTATTATTATTATTATACCCCATCTTAGTTGGACGTTGAACTGATGATCTGTCTTATTAGGACCATTTTTGTTGGTCTCCATGAGACAAGAGTCCAGGATAAACTAACAAATGTCTCCAGGTTATGAAGTAAAAAGCTTATTTTCTGTGTTTTCTTGCGCTTTTAAGGCAGCAGGTGAACTTTCAACCGCCTTGAAATTTTTACGACAGCTCACCACTGGATGGTAAAAGTCCAAATGTGAGCTGATTCAGCCTCGGGATCCGTGTTTATCCTGAGTCGTTTGGTCTCAACCCGTGGGCGATGCAGCAAAATGTAAACATTGCTGTATTTTTAGGATTCGAAAAGAGCGACGAACGTCAACAGCCGACCACAGCAGGGAAGCTTCTGCATACGAAGTCCGAGGCGTTATGATATTTACAGTAAAGTATATTTGGCTGGAGGTTTTTCTCCAAAAGCTCGCGTTGTTTATCCAGTTCGCGGGGGAACAACACTCGCGTCGGTACGCGAGACCTCAAAGTCAGTAAGCGCTAAATCTGTCCAATAAGACAAAAAACGTCGTAAATCCCTGTAAAGAAGTGCAGAGTAAGTGTTAGTGAGACACGTTTGGCTGTTTTCGGAGCGTTGGCGCGGAATAAGAATCCACTGTTGGAGAGGATTAGCTGACGTCTGCTCTGCCAAGTGGATATATCAGAGAGACTGAGGAACGAGGGGGGGGTGACAGATAGTTGAGTGGCGTCCGTGCAGCCGAATTATCGTAATCCTTTCGAGCAGATCGTTGGACGCGAACGTAGAAAGTACGCAACGTTTGTTTTCTTTTTTCTAACAAGACACCGAGGATCGTAAACCGTTCGCCTCAGAGTCCGTAGAGAGTCGGTGGTCTTCAATCACGGAGACGCCAAATTTGTCTGATTTACGGCTAATCTGATATCGTTTTGGAACGGGGAAGCAAACCGTTTTCCAAGAGATGTTTGGTAAATCAACTTAAAGGTTGGGGAAAAGGTTCTGCAAATTAGTTCAACGAGGACCCAAAATCCGTCTGTGGGTCCCAAACGACTACCTACTACTTGCAGAGGCGATTCTAGGGTCTGTAGGGGCCCTAAGCAAAAATTCCCAGGGGGCCCTTCCTTCCAACCAGTGTTCATCACCATTATGTTATAAATAATCTGACACCAACGAAAAATGTAGGAGTTCAAAATAAAATAAAACATTCAAAATAACATGAAAAAACCTTGTAATTAAAGAGTATGTGAAAATATAAATTTAAAGAACGAATGATTTTTATTTTTTCATATTTCTTTTTTTTTTTCAAAAAAGATAAATCATAATTTTTTGGAAACTTGAGATTTAAAAAAAAAAAATTTGTCTTTTTTTTTTTTTTTCTCATGTCACTTCGGGGCCTCCGTAATTTCTGGCTGTTCTTTTAAATGATATTTAAAGTTGAGTTTTGTTGGTTCAATAAATACTCAAGTTCTATTAATCATGATTTCAATATCAGTCAAAAATAATTGTGACTAATATTTTTGCCATAATGGTTCAGCCCGAGTTTAAACAAGTTTCAGTGTCATTGAAAAACATGTTTTTTTCCCTAAAGATCTTTTTAATTTCAGTTTTACATAAATGATCTACATACATAATACACTTTGCATGCTTTCTTATCCTCTCGACAACTGTGTTAAAGTGAGGTGGGGCCCCTTTAGGGAGGTGGGGCCCCTTTAGGGGGGGGTTTCCTACTGAGATGTCATTGCAAATCGCCCATTGTTGTTTAAGGGGGACGGGGAGGCGGCTGCTCACTGCACATTTCAGTAAAAACAGCCCTCAGGCCCAGAGTGTCGGGGGCCCCCGTATCGGCTCGGGGGCCCCAAGCAGTTGCCCGCCTTGCCTGTTCACAAGCTGCGCCCCTGACTCAAACATCGAGGTTGGACAGCTTTGCGCAGCTAAAGGTAAACGTGTTGTTGTTGTTGTTGTTGATAAGAACACAAATCAGGCGACCAATCGCTGCAGTTAACTGCGTAATTGTTTCCAAAAGTCTCCATTTGCCAACATTTCTACTCGTTTTTTCCAAATCTGCGGCGCAAGCTCGTGTCAGGAAAGTCCCGGAACGTATTTTGTTCCAACTTATCAGCCTCGAAAATCGATCTCGAAGCTCAAATCGACGTGAAAACAATTTCCACTTCGACGGCAAAAAGAGCCGCGCTTGAATTTCTTCACATTCTGGCACCGACGACTGACACAGAAGAGAGCGGTTGAACCTCGAGAGCCACTCGGTTCTTTCGATTGGCGGCGTTTTTTTGGTTTTTTTTGGGAATGGGACCTAATTAGTCTCGATGACTTCCATTCAAAGACGCTCAAACGGCTTAAACCGTCTCCCTCACACTCGTCCTAACGGAGGATTAAGGTCGTTAAAGCTGCGCTAAGTGTTTTTCCTGGTCGCCGTGGTTACGGAACACACACAAAAAGCAAGAAATTCTTCCTGCAGCTGAAATCTGTGGGCAGTTTTCCACCAGAACACGGAATCCTCTCACAGTGTTCAGGTTTTCACGGAGTTTCCATTCGTCCGTTAACAGCTTCCTATCTGGTTATAGATCAGAATGAACCCGCACTGATATTTAATCCACTTCTATCAGTGGATTAAATCAGCACTAGTTCATATTTTCCTCGTTTTTTTGATGCGACCACTTGGAAATTGTTGTTGGAAACTGGACCAAACACGATGAATATGGATAAAACAACTAAAAACGTATCAACAATCACTATTTTCTTAAGCAACACGTTAAAAACGTCCTTTACCGCTATTCCACGCTTGGTTCTTACAGCATTTGTCATCACTAGTTACTGGTATTTTATTATGTATTATTAGTAGTAGTAGTAGTAATTACCTACACTCTTAGAAATAAGGGTTCCAAAAGGGTTCTTCTACAAGGGCTGAGGTTCTACCTGGAACCATTTGCTTCTGAAAAACCCTTTCCCTGAAGAAAGGGTTTTTCAAGGGTTCTTGGTAACACTAATGGTTCCAGTAAGAACCATTTTGATCCAGAGAACCCTTTAAAACCCCTTTCCTGAATAAAGGGTTTTAAAAGGGTTCTTGGTGGAACCCTCCAAAAGGGTTTCAGGTGGAACCTAGAGCCAAAAAGGGTTCTCCTATGAGGACAAGTCGAAGAGCATGATTCTACTTAGCACTTTCATTTCTAAGAGTGTAGAAACCTTCCTACACTCTTTGAAATAAGGGTTCCAAAAGGGTTCTTCTACAAGGCCTGAGGTTCTACCTGGAACCATTTGCTTCTGAAAAACCCTTTCCCTGAAGAAAGGGTTTTCCAAGGGTTCTTGGTAACACTGATGGTTCCAGTAAGAACCATTTTGATCCAGAGAACCCTTTAAAACCCCTTTCCTGAATAAAGGGTTTTAAAAGGGTTCTTGGTGGAACCCTCCAAAAGGGTTTCAGGTGGAACCTAGAGCCAAAAAGGGTTCTCCTATGAGGACAAGTCGAAGAGCATGGTTCTACTTAGCACTTTCATTTCTAAGAGTGTAGAAACCTTCCTACAATCTTTGAAATAAGGGTTCCAAAAGGGTTCTTCTACAAGGCCTGAGGTTCTACCTGGAACCATTTGCTTCTGAAAAACCCTTTCCCTGAAGAAAGGGTTTTCCAAGGGTTCTTGGTAACACTGATGGTTCCAGTAAGAACCATTTTGATCCAGAGAACCCTTTAAAACCCCTTTCCTGAATAAAGGGTTTTAAAAGGGTTCTTGGTGGAACCCTCCAAAAGGGTTTCAGGTGGAACCTAGAGCCAAAAAGGGTTCTCCTATGAGGACAAGTCGAAGAGCATGGTTCTACTTAGCACTTTCATTTCTAAGAGTGTAGAAACCTTCCTACAATCTTTGAAATAAGGGTTCCAAAAGGGTTCTTCTACAAGGCCTGAGGTTCTACCTGGAACCATTTGCTTCTGAAAAACCCTTTCCCTGAAGAAAGGGTTTTTCAAGGGTTCTTGGTAACAGTAATGGTTCCAGTAAGAACCGTATTGATACCCCTTTCCTGAATAAAGGGTATTAAAAGGGTTCTTGGTGGAACCCTCCAAAAGGGTTCCAGGTAGAACCTTTATAAAAAAGAAAAAGGTTGACCCCCTGACCTAAAAGTAAGTGACCTTGAAGTAAATCCTCAAGCCCACGTTCTTCAGTCATTGCATTCAGTGATCTCTGCGTCCTCGTCTTGCAGGCTGCAGGATCCAGATCCCGTTTCGAGGCGTCAACATCGTTATGACGCTATAATCCTCGTATTGACCCTGGAACCATGACTGTCTTATCCAACATCTTCACTTTTATGAAACGAGTCGGTGTCTGTGGATTTGAACAGCGAGACTTCCTCCTACAAAAATAGCCTCACAAGTAAATAGTCCAGACTCTTTACTGGTCCTGGACTTCTGCGATGCTTTTTTTTTTTCCCTCCAAAGAAAGAAAGAAAAACCACTCATTTAAAAACCAGACTGTAAAGTGGGCCTCGGTGTGTGTGTGTGTGTGTGTGTGTATATTAAAAATTGGACAAATGTGTTTGGTTCTCAAGCCACAAAATCAAAAACCTGTCAAGCAGCAGGTCGTGGCTCACTGACGTATGAGGGAAAGAACGACGAGGCCAAGGTTGAAGCTGCGAGGCCTGGCAGCGGCGGCCGGGTTTGCGGCTGCTGAGCTTCAGTCTTTGAGGGTTTTTTTCACGAGGAATTCTTCTTTTTCTTTTTGCTGTTCTTGGCCGACGCCTCAGACGACTGGAACCTCGCGACTCCGCGCGAATGCGTCATTCAAATTACGGCTCAACTCAGACGCGCCATTTGCGCTTCGCTGGAGAGTCCGCGCGACCGTTTAGAGTCGCTCTCCGTCGTCTGCAGACGCTCGCCGGGCCGGATTTGCTCTGCTTTGGAAACAGCTGGCAGCCGTTAAAGAGGCTCGAAACACTTAGCGCGTAATAGAAGTTGCATTAAACTGTGTGATTTAGTGTTTGAGCGGGCGGCGAGGCTCTCGCTCTGCACGAAGGTTTGAATTCCATACCTGCTGTCAAGGATTTCTCCGCCTCGGCAGATGTTTGTGTGGCACCGCTCTATCCTCATTGTCTCATTTCGCCGTTAAAGCCTCACATGTGCGAAATACAGGGGGGGTCTGGGGGGGGGTTAGACCCCCCTGATTAACACTCGAGACCCCCTGAAAGCCTCAAAGGCAAAATTTGAGAGAGGTCTAAACTAGGGCTGGACCATTAATTGAATTTTTATTCATGATTTCGATTTTGGCTTCTCACGATCTTAAAAACATTATAATCGAAGAAAAACGATTAATGCGCCGCACGGTGCGGCGTGTATGTAAATTCCTATGCTCGAAAAACACCTTGAATGCACCCGTGTTACGTGCAGCTGTGTGGAAAAAAATGTGTGGAAAAAAAAATTCAAATTTTTTTTTTTCATATATTTGGAAACTCGAGTGTCCAAAAAATGGTTGGGTTTTTTTTCATATTTTTTTTTTTTTTGGGAAAGTCAAAATCTCGAGTTTCCAAAAAAATATGAAAAAAAAAAATTTTTGAAAATTTTTTTTTTTTTTTTGGGAACTCGAGATTTAAAAAAAATAATAATTTTCGTAATTTCTTTTTTTTTTTCTCTCATGTCACTTCGGGGGCTCCGTAATTTCTGGCTGTTCTTTTAAATGACATTTAAAGTTGAGTTTTGGTGGTTCAATAAATACTCAAGTTCTATTAATCATGATTTCAATATCAGTCAAAAATAATTGTGACTAATATTTTTTGCCATAATGGTTCAGCCCGAATTAAAACACCTTACAGTGTCATTGAAAAACATGTTTTTTTTACCTAAAGATCTTTGTCATTTCAGTGTTACATAAATGATCTACATACATAATACACTTTGCATTCTTTCTTATCCTCTCGACGACTTTTCGCCGCGCAGTTTCCGCTTCATTCCGCTGAGTCGACAGTTCGCGTGGAGGTTAATCGATATTTTTGTTCTTGTTTTCTTGCGTCTGGGTCTTTGGGGTTTTTCTTGTCCCGTCTTCTCTGTGTGGATCGTCTGCTGCTCTAATGTGTTTCACCTGCTTCTTGTTAGCATCACCTGTGTCCGATTAGCTCTGCTCGTCCCCGGTGCATTTAGCCTCCGCTCTCCTCAGCGTCCACGTCGCTTCGTTTTTAGCTCTGCTGTCGTGTGGTTTACTTGGTCGATGTTTTTTTGAATGTGAACGTTTTCTTCGTTGCTTTGCTCCACATATCAAAGGAATCGTTAAAACTGAATCATTTTGGTTTGTGGACAAGACGAGATGTTTCGAGAACATCATCGTTTCCAGGTTTTCGGCGTTTAAAGACTCTATTTGAGTCGTTCTTTCGCTGTTTTTGAAAGGGTTCGATTTGTTTTGGGGTTTATTTGAGCTTCTCGTTTTTTGTCGTACGCTGCTGTTGACACAAAACCAATCACTTCCTGTGTGCAGCGTGGTATTTCCTCTTACAACACAAGATCGCAAACACTGACCTGACAATGGTTTCAATGTCATCTGCTTATCTTATAAATATTAATTAGATCTGAAACGATGAATCGATTATTAATCGATTACTAAATTAATCGGCAACTATTTTGATAATCGTAAACAAAACGAGATTTCTCATCGTTTTAGCTTCTTAAATGTGAACATTTTCTTGGTTTCTTTGCTCCACGTAACAAAGAAATCATTAAAACTGAATCGTTTTTGGTTTGTGGACAAAAACAAAGACGTTCGATAACATCGTCATTTCCAGGTTTGACGTTTTTTAACATTTTCTGACATTTTATGGACCGACCGATTCATCGATTAATCGAGTAAATAATCGACAGATTAATCGATTACGAGAACAATCGTAAGTTGCAGCTCTCTTGTTGTACAAAGGTTCACGTCAGTGTTGCAGAGGCGTACCTAATAAAGTGGCCAGAAAGTGTGCGTTCCAATGATCCAGTGGTTAAAGGCAACAAACCACCTGACATTTTGACAGGGTGGTTTTTTTTTTTATTTACGAAAACTATCGCAGTTTTTAATGTTTTTCTTGGGGCACGATATTGTGTTTTACGTCTTATTTTCTCACAAAGAGCAATTTAGAATCAAGCGTCCACATATCTGCGGCTTCCCCTTCGTCCTTGTCCTCTCCAAAACTTTAATCTGGACTTTGAAATGAAGTTTTTGCCGTTTAAACGTTGACATAAATACATTTTTTTAAATGTAAGCAACGTCGATCGTTTCGTGTGGGGGGGATCTTAGCCGTTTTTGGAGCGAAACGTGAGCTTCAAGGTTTCATTTTTGCGGAGAATAAAAATCAAAAGTGTTTGTCAGTTTCAGCTGTTAAGCGTTACGGGGAAAAGTCATAACAGGCCAAAGTACTGACGAGGACCATCGCAAACATGAATCTTAGTGGCTACGCTAATGGCTACGCTAATTGACCGTCAAAATAGAGCAGATAAAGAAGGAATTAGCACGATCAGAGGGGGTTGTTTTGGTTTTTTTGGACCAGTGTGAACGAGGACTACGTTTCAGCAGCTCAGAAGAATATAGAAGAAGCTCATAAAAAACCAGGTTTATGATATTAGGGTTGTGTTATTTCAAGTATGTTCCATCAATATTTGCAGTATCAGATAGAACAGATAGAATATTAAAGGACCGGTGCCAAAAAACACTTGATCAGGACGAATAAACACAGAAATAATTAAAAAACCTTTTCTTTTTTTTTGTCTATGTCGAAATTAAATTAAATTCTTTCGCTTGCCTTTATGAAGAAAAACAAACGTTATGACTTAAACAATTAAGTTCTGCTTCATGGGAATAAAAGGGAAGAGTCAAGCAAGTCCTGTCTGAGAGAAGACGGACGAAGTTTCAGCCAGGCCTGTAGGGGGCGCTGACATCTTTGCACAAAAAAAAAATGCACCAAACTTGTCGCTCACGTCGCAACCTGCGATTGGCGATCCGAAAAAAAAAAAACACACATTTGCACATTTCACGTTCCCGCTAGCCACGCAGACGCACGACTCCGCCCCTCACCTTGCTTTGATCGGTTGCCGTGGCAACCGTTGGTTGTGGCCAAAAGTAGGTGTTTCTCTTTAGGGTCAATGACGGTCCGTGGTGATTACCTACAAAGCCAGTCATTGCGCCACCTACTGGCAACAGGAAGTTCTTTTTTTTAAATCACCTGCTTTAAGGTTCGTTGAATACAAAGCTTTTGGTTCGATTAGCATGCTAACATATGCCTTGTCCATAAAAAAGCAATTGTTTATCGTTGAAAAACGCCACCAGACGCCGCTCACTTTTAGCAAACGCTAACGCACGCTGGCGTAAATGTGACCCTGGTGGCTTTCCATATGTAACGGTTAAAAATGTCTTTCGTCGCTAATGTTTGGACGGAGAAAATGCTGTTTTTGCCTTGTGAAAAGTCGCGTTTACAATCTACAATGTCAAACGCTAAAGTCATGTTTTGTTTTTGTTTTTTTAAATAACCTGCTGGAAGTTCGTTGAATACAAAGCTTTTGGTTCGGTTAGCATGCTAACGTATGCCTCGTCCATGTAGCCGTGTATCTTCGGAAAGCATAAAGGGTTGACATTTTCGCTAGCTGAATTGTTTACCGCCACCAGACGTCGCTCACTGTTAGCAAACGCTATATATTGAGTCTGGTTCTGTCGGAGGTCTTGTAAACGTCTAAACATGCACATGACGAAGGTCGTGCTCACGGTTTTGCTGATGAAACCAGTGGAGATGTTCCTGCACTGTTTGTCCTCCGAGTGGCAGCATCCTCCACATCTGTGGACGGACACACAGGGCGGTTTATAGAAGATGTTGTTGGGAGCGCCAAACTCCCTGCCCACGTCGACACACACTTCCCTGGGCATGCAGTGAGTCTTCCTCCACTCTGACTCTATACCTGCACACACACACACACACACACACACACACACACACACACACACACACACAGACCACTCGTAAGAGAACAACCAGATCTGAGCTCCGCTAGCTGACGTCTCGCAATCCCATCATGCAACACAAGGAACCCAAACAATTCCCTTCATCTAGAACAGGGGTTCTCAAAGTTTTGATACCCAAGGGCCAATTTAGGAACCCAACGTTGGACTGAGGGGCCGCCAAAGGAAAAAAAAAACCCATAATCCCATTTGTAATAACTATGGATATTTAAATTTGGTCCAAAATTTGACAAAAACGACATACTATACTACGTCATTCAAAATGTGAAAAAATTTTAGAAAAAAAAAATTTTGCTCCAAAATTTGACAAAAATGTCATACTATACTATGTCGTCCCAAATTTGACAATTTTTTCCCCAAAAAATTCTAGTCCAAAAATTTACAAAAAATGTGACAATTTTGTGGGAAAAAATTTCAACGCCAAAGTTTGACAAAAACGTCATAGTATACTACATCATCCAAAATGTGACAATTTTTTTGAAAAAAAAAATTTTGCTCCAAAATTTGGCAAAAATGTCATACTTTACTATGTCGTTCAAAATTGTACACTTTTTTGGGGAAAAGGTTTTTGGTCCAAAATTTGACAAAAACATTGTACTTTACTATGTCGTCCTAAATTTGACCACTTTCTGAGCGCGTCAAGGCTAAGCTAACTAGCGCTAAGATGAGCTGGGGATCAAACCACCAACCGTCTGGCTGTGTTGTTCCAAAGAAGAACGACAATGGAAGGCGAGCGCGGGAACCTACTTTTCAAGACGTCCAAGTTGAGGAATGCGGCGGCGAACGCGGGCTCGTCCACGTAGGACAGCGGCCTCGTGTGGCGAGCCTGCGGTCGAGCGCCGGACGAGGCGCCGGCGTCGGCGGCGGCGGAGAGCTTGGACCTGCACTTGAGAGCGGCCCAGTACGACGGGTAGATGAGGCTCATGAGTTCGTCGACGGTGGAAGCCGAACGCAGCTTCTCCTCCATGTCCGGCTTCGGTGGGAAGTCCTGGAAGAGACATAATATGACGGAAACTTAGCGAAGGTATATTTTAGCTGTTGTTTACAATGACAGGGACGGCCATCTTGTTTAGGCTTGTGTTTAGTTGCACGAGCATCAAGAGAAAAACTACTTTGAGGAAAAAGCAACTATTCAGTAGGGGTGGATGTTAATTAGCATAAAATGATATCACAGAAATGCTATCAAGCTAACGCAACGCTAGATATTTCACAGAATTTCAAAATAAAAGTGTCCGTGTGGACATGGATGGAAATTTAGTTCACGATAACACTGTATTTGTGACGCGAAATTCATCTGTGAATCTAAAAATACATGGTATCTTCCTTCTGTCTACTCCCATTTCTCCTTTCACCCCAACCTGTCTAGGCAGATGGCTGCAAATAAAGAAATTTCTTGAATCAAATTGCTATTTTTGTTGAAATCGCACAGGCAAAAAAACTTACCAGATACTTTTATTTTATTTTTTTTCAAGTGTTTCCCAGATAAGAGAAGAATTCAGATAAAGAATCATAAAAGAAAATCAAGAAAAATGTCATAAAATGAATAAATAGCCCCATAAAATAATATGCAATATAGAAGATACTCTCATAAAAACAAGATAAATGATAATGAATAATATATTTTTGCAAGAATCTAGTGCATGCTAGTATCTAACCAAAACTTTTTTATGCAAAAATGTGTTTTTAATGATCTCTGTAGTGTGTTTTATATGGTTTATACTTATATAGAATCAGGAAAACCCGTATCGGTCGACCTTCGCGGATTTCCTCTGCAGACAGAAGACGGCTGCGTCATCGTTGACCTCATTCTTCTTCTTCTTCTGTGACAAACGTATGCTCAGTGTATGTGAATGTTATCTCACTTCCTGTCCTTCGCTGCAATTAGATGTACATTGTACTATTTATATAATGGCGGCCGCGCACACAATCGGCTGCAGACGAGGCCGTCCGTCTCTCTGTGTCCCACACAGAAAACAATCCATTCTCTTCCAGAGACCTTTTTTTTTTACTTCATCCGTGTTCTTATGTTCATGTCAGAGCGCCCCGCTGTTTCATGGTCAGTGGTTTGATCCGTGTGCGTTTCTATGCAGATGATGATCTTTTCTTACGTGTGTGATGCCTAAAACTTCCAGGACGTGGTTACTCTTTCCCACATTTTAACTTTTTTTTTTTTTTAAAAGTCCTTATTTTTGAAGGAAAAGCATATGAATATAACATTAAATTAATCATAAATACACTCAAAAATTACATTTTGAGAAAGAAAAATTTAATTTTGAGGAAAAAAATTAATTTTGAGAAAAAAAAATTTAAACATTTTGAGAAATGTTTTTTTTTTAATTTTGAGAAAAAAAAATTAATTTTGAGAAAAATTATTTTTAAATTTTGTGAGAAAAAAAACTTAAATGTTGAGGAAAAAAATTGAATTTTGAGAAAAAAATTAATTGACGGGAAAAAAATTATTTTGACGGGAAAAAAATTATTTTGACGGAAAAAAATTATTTTGACGGAAAAAAATTATTTTGACGGAAAAAAATACAACATTAAATGAATCATAAATACACTCTATACATTGTTAATGTGGTAAACGACTATTCTAGCTGCAAACGTCTGGTTGTTAATGGAATATATACATAGGTGTATAGAGGCCCATTTACAGTGTTCTAATGGTACATTGTGTTTGCTAATGGTGTTAGAAGGTTATTGGATGATTAGAAAACCCTTGTGCAATGATGTTAGCACAGTTGAAAACAGTTTTATGTGGAATAAAAATCATTATTTCTAATCTTGTCAATGTCTCGACTATATTTCCTATTCATTTAGCAACTCTTTTGATGATTAAAAGTCTGACTTTTAATGGAAAACACAACCAAAATTGTATTGGTGAGCCCTATTCTGAAGACATCCTGGATGATAGTGCACCTGTCGTGAAAAGGTGCAAAAAAAAGAAGTACTCAAGTTGTGCTGTGAAGGCTTCACTTCCTGTCCCTCACTGACTTCCTGTGATAGTCGTTGATAGTCATGGTTGGATATGATGTGGTACGATTCCCACACAGAGCTCAGGAGAAGTTACAGAAAATGCCAGGATTGCGTTATCCGACAGTTTGAGGGACACGTGGTCCGTAACTCCAGAGCTGGGTCTGAAAGCAGCTTGACTTCTGCTATTCTGTGCTCATTGACCCTCTTTCACAACTCCACTTAGCCCTGTTCTCCGTGACGCACCCCCCCCCCCCCACCACCACCACCACCACCACCACCACCACCTCCCTTTCAGAGCCACAGTCTGAAGACAAAGCATCAGCCCGGCGAGGTCTGCGGGTCAGTGACTGAGGGAGGTCTGGAAACTGACTGGTTCACCTTCAGATGTCTAAACACTCTCAGTGAGCCTTCAGTGGTTTTTGAGCTCAAAGAGTATCGGGAGTCAAAGAGCCCCCCCAAGGGTCAGTCCCACAGAATTTAGTGTGACACGGGGGGATTAGACGTTGTTTTAAGTTCAATCTGAACAATTTGTAATGGTAACGTTTTTACCGATATCAATACTAACACTTATCACGGCCCATAATCTACTTAAAATTCCAAAATCTACTTAAAGTTCCAAAATGTACTCATAATTCCAAACTCTACTCATAATTCCAAAATCTACTTATTATTCCAAAATGTTATAATTCTAAAATCCACTCAGAATTCCAAAATCTACTCAGAATTCCAAAATCTACTTAAAGTTCCGAAATCTACTCAGAATTCCAAAATATACTCAGAATTCCAAAATATACTTAAAGTTCCAAAATCTACTCAGAATTGCAAAATCTACTTAAAGTTCCAAAATCTACTCAGAATTCCAAAATCTACTTAAAGTTCTGAAATCTACTCAGAATTCCAAAATATACTCAGAATTCCAAAATATACTCAGAATTCCAAAATCTACATAAAGTTCCAAAATCTACTTATAGCTCCAAAATCTACTTAAAGTTCCAAAATATACTCAGAATTCCAAAATCTACATAAAGTTCCGAAATCTACTCAGAATTCCAAAATCTACTTAAAGTTCCAAAATATACTCAGAATTCCAAAATATACTCAGAATTCCAAAATATACTCAGAATTCCAAAATCTACATAAAGTTCCAAAATCTACTTATAGCTCCAAAATCTACTTAAAGTTCCAAAATATACTCAGAATTCCAAAATCTACATAAAGTTCCGAAATCTACTCAGAATTCCAAAATCTACTTAAAGTTCCAAAATCTTCTTATAATAAGTTCCAAAATCGCAACTCAAATGTCTCAAATGTCAATATTTGTCAATGTTGGATTTAGCGACTACATGCTCACAACGTAGTTTCCTTGTCAACAACGTTCGCGGTCGGGGGAACGGAACGGAACGCGAAATATTCCGGGAGCGCGGTTAAATCCTCGATTCTACCTCCGTCTTTTGATTGCGACGTCGTATCTGTGACGGATGCTTAAATAACTCTTTAAAGGAGAGCTACATGTCGTGTTGATCGATTTCATTTTTCCCGACGCAGACAGATGAAGTGAGAGAGACGAGATAGGAGTGTGTGTGTGTGTGTGTGTGTGTGTGTGTGGGGGGGGGGGGGGGGGAGTGGATGTGTTATCTGGTTTCAACTTTAATCCGACGTTACATGACGTGATTTCTCAGCCCACACACACATAAACACACAAATTTTTTCCCGATCGTCAACTTTTGGGTTAGGGGTTATTTATAGATCGTACAGTACGCTCTCCACACTCAGGCGTCGCAGTCGCACACAGAGAGCTGGAATGCTGAGTAAGAAATAATAAAAAAAAAAAAAATCCTTCAAAGTCTTTGCTAATTACACACATTCTTCTGTCGTCTCCAGGGGATTATGAAATCAGGGCAAAGGGAGATAGAAGAGATGGAAAAACCAATGCGCGAACATGTAGAGCCCAATGAAACCCATTTTACTCGTTTCTAAATTCTGTTTTTTTAACGTTTGGCAGCCAAAACGTGTCTTAAATCAAACTTGTATGGCAACACAACATTGTATTATTTTACTATGTGCATTAAATGTGACACAATATAGGACTTCAACCATCAAATAACGTCTCCTAAAGCCCGAGCAGGAGTTAGTTTCGGGTGTGCGCCACAAAAACAACGACAACGTTCTATGTTCTACGACATTATGTGACATTAAGTGTAAACTAGTGAGGAAGACGGACGTTTGAAATTCACCATAATTCTGATGTTTTAAATCTGCGAGACCATTTAATAACTCTTCATCTTTGGCGTATCTAGTGCATATCGTCAAATTCAAATGGCCGACTTCCTGTTGAGCTGAGCCAATCGTCCCAATAGACTTTTCTGTTCGTCTTGGCCCGTGACACGATCCCACCAAGTTTAGTGAAATTCGGTGCAACTTTCGCTTTGGCATTGTCCTACTGGGTTTCAAACTTTGAGGGGCGGTACAGAGCCATGTTGCACCACTTTGACACGATTCACTTATTTTACGGAATTTTTCACCAGTTCTGATTTCCGTACCAATTTTCGTCCGTTTTCGTCGAATTCAAAATGGCCGACTTCCTGTTGAGCTGAGCCAATCGTCCCGATAGACTTTTCTGTTCGTCTTGGCCCGTGACACGATCCCACCAAGTTTGGTGAAATTCGGTGCAACTTTCGCTTTGGCATTGTCCTACCGGGTTTCAACCTTTGAGGGGGCGCTACAGAGCCATGTTGCACCACTTTAACACGTTTCACTTATTTTACGAAATTTTTCACCAGTTATGATTTCGGTACCAATTTTCGTCCATTTTCGTCTAATTCAAAATGGCCGACTTCCTGTTGAGCTGAGCCAATCGTCCCAATAGACTTTTCTGTTCGTCTGGGCCCGTGACACGATCCCACCAAGTTTGGTGAAATTCGGTGCAACTTTCGCTTTGGCATTGTCCTACCGGGTTTCAACCTTTGAGGGGGCGCTACAGAGCCGTGTTGCACCACTTTGACACGTTTCACTTGTTTTACGGAATTTTTCACCAGTTCTTATTTCCGTACCAATTTTCGTCCATTTTCACCAACGTTTATTTGTGGTCCTTTGGGCGGAGAAAAATGGGTCCTATTTTGTTTCTTTTTTAGCCTTATTTTTTAACCTTTATTTTACCAGGAAAGTCACATTAAGATTAAAAACCTCTTTTTCAAGGTCAAGGGAGTTAGTAGTTCTGGAAATGGCCTCGTTTCACGGAGGTCGCCATCTGCGAAGGTCTGCGAAGGCCACCGTCGTTGTCCGATAAGCAGAGGTGGAACAATGCGCTCTCTCTCCACTAGGTGTCAGCGATTGGTTTTGCAGGGCAGAGGTGAAAGAGCAAAGATATTGTTCTATTATTAGTGTGATGTAGTAACCGAGAGACATTGAGACAGACTTGGGGGGGGAGTGAGAGAGAGAGTGAGAGAGTTCCTGGCTCGGTGTCAGGTATTTCACTTCATCAGAGCTCAGGGTCAAACACAGATTACACAAAGACTAAGTTTTGTGGCTCGAGGGGAAAAAAAACGAGACTCGGACGAAGTTGCTTTTCTTTTGAGTCTGAACGTTGAGTCTGTAACGATAGAAACGAGGTGTTTTGGAGCGCGTCATTATGTTAAAAACGCCACAAAGCATCGCTGGATTTCACAGGGAATGGTTTCTGCCAGAGGTCTCGTTCTATGGAGCTCTGCTCTGATGTTTAATTTATCAGGTTGGACTTTAAAAACGCGTTTATTGGTGCTTTTATTTTGGAAAAAGTGCTGAGAGGTCATTTTGACTC
>NC_139820.1:1703419-1800919 GCF_963457635.1 Microchirus variegatus
TTTGCATTAAAAAAAATATTTTGCAGACTGCAAATCATGTTTATGTTTTGAAATCATGTTTTGGCATGTGGCACCGACTCATTGCAGTCAGTAGAGCCTCAGCTGCCGAGCAACTAGGGTTGCCAGTTACGTCAGAAAACGAAACCTAAAAGACCTCAGTATTTTGAATTTGAATGAAGTAACCGTTTTTGGCACCTTTAAGTGTTTTTTAAGGCTATTAATGGTCTTTATCTGATTAGCTAATTTTGCTAATTTTTGCTAATGCTAATCTTTACAGCGGCTCTCCCACGACGAACGCGCGCCGCTAGGTCTTCGAGAAGTCCTAGATCTCGCAAGACCTCCTTATTCTGAGGACGCCTCATCTTGCAAGGCTGGTTTATTCCGCTAACGGACAGCAGGGGGCAGCAGAGACAACGCCCCAATCTCCCCAGAACAAGACAATTTAACCGTCTCAATGACTCTGAAGATGTTAAATTGGGGTAAAAAAAAACAAAAAGAACAATAATAGTAAGTTTTGCTTTAACAACAGAACATTCCCAATATGATTTAAGCTAACAAACACATAGAGTCAATCCAGAATCTCCAATGAACCTAATCCCGATCTGCATGTCTTTGGACTGTGGGAGGACGCTTTAGTACACGGAGAAAACCCATAAAAAACGTGGGTGCAAATCACGTCCAAACTGAACTTTCTGAACATTTTTTAAAACGCCAAAAAGTCAACTCTCGCCTGAGAGGATTACGTGGGAGGAAACGAGATAAAGTGCCAAAGCTCCAGGTGTGAACAGCGTGTCGACACAAACCAGGAAAAGTTATCTTCATAATATAAAGATAACTTTTAATATTATTACGACACAAAGTGTTGACAGAAGTCGAATGAACTCTACAAAACCATCAAACCTGCGTCGTTATCACTTTCCACGTTCCTGCGTTTACCAGAGTGGCTTTCTGTTAGCTTGTTAGCTACAACCGCGACACACAAACACACCTTCAGAACGATACGTCCTTCCACGTCAGTGTCTCCAAAAGTCTCTAAGGAAACCATGAAAAAGTCGCCAGATTTGTCGCTTTTTTTTGTGTAAAATAGTCGTTAGAGGTACTCGCTAATTAGCAACAAAGTCGCTAAGTCGGCAAACACGGAAAACCGTGCTGATCTGAAAAGTCGTTTTGGCGGGAACACAAAACAACAACATCCCGGGTAAATGTGAAAAGTTCCTCCGGTGGAAAAGGGGCTCACGAGGACTGGGGGTCCTTAGAAGGTCAGTATTTCTGACAGAGAAGGTCCTAAAGAGGTGACAAACACAAGTACACACACACACACACAAAGAGACTTGTTTGTATATCTTACTGAGGACGCATCGTACACTCAACACACATTAGCCTGCCCTTAACCATCTTAAACCAGGTCATAGACCTGAAAAAAATAATATTTAAAGACAAAATGTCCCCACAAACATATGCTTGTATGTTTTTTGGACCTCACAAAGATATAAAATCAAGTACACACACACACACACACAGAAAACACACTACTGGTCCTGACGAGGTCAGTGTCGAGTGTTCAAAAATCAGCTTAATCGAGTAAACCGAGTAAACCTTTACTCGATCTTACATGACAGAGTTCCGTTGCTATAAATACAACTTTTCATTAACTTTTTGGCCTCTCGTGTCTTGTTTTTGGGCAGTTTTTCCTCGTTTTTAAGCACATTACAGTGCGAATTGGTCCAGTTTTACAAGCTAGTTTGAAATAATCCAGCCAAGCAAAATGCACCGACCCCCCCCCATTGGCAACAAGAACATTTAAATCAATTTAAGAATGTTTGGCTTATTTGAAAAAGTAGGGCTGTTTTTGCAGTGCCAGAAAAAAGGTCCTGAAGAGGTAGCAAATACCACTATTTTAGAGTGCAAACACACACACACACACACACACACACACACACACACACACACACACACAGACTTCACACACTTGACCTTTGTGACACTTGCTGTCATTGGCTCTTTTCAGTTGTTAATCCTCCCCCTCCTGTGTGTGTGTGTGTGTGTGTGTGTGTGTGTGTGTGTGTGTGTGTGTGTGTGTGTGTTATTACAGATGGATTTTTTTTAAAAAAAAGCAAAATAGTGGGTTTTCATTACCTGTATAGAACTTTGACGGAATTTATCTGTTCAGATGTTGCTGGGCTACACATATCTGAATTTGGTGCCAAATCTGTAATCTGGATTATATCCAGATGAAACTTGCTATCTTTGTAGAGTGTTCTTTCCTACACACAGAAACCAAATTGCGTTTAAATCCGATGAGTTTTGACAGAGATATTGTCATTGACAGTTTTTCCCATTGACAACAGATTTGTTGTCAAAAAATCCCACTTTTTTGGGATTTTTTTGGGACCAAAATAAAATTTTCAAAAAAATTTGGACGACGTAGTACAGTATGTCATTTTTGTAAATTTTGGACCAAAATAAAATTATCAAAACATTTTGGACAACATAGTATAGTATATCGTTTTTGTCAAATCTTGAACCAAACATTTTTTTTCAAAAAATTCTGAATGACATAGTATAGTATGTTGTTTTTGTGAAATTTTGGACCAAAATAAAATTTTCAGAAATATTTGGATGACATAGTATAGTATGTATGTTTTTGTCAAATTTTGGACCAAATTATTTTTGATCATATTTCGTGACGTCATCAGTGGGCAGATTCTCACCAAATATTCTTGGATGATCATCTATCCATCACAAAAAAAAAAACTTGATTTGTTAAAAAAAATGTAAACAGGAAGTTGCAAAAGTAACAGAATAAGTTTGTGTTCAAAACCGGGTTTTACACGTTTTACGCCAGGACAGTGAACGCAACACAAACAGTGGGATTGTTATCTCAAAATAAACCGACCATAGTGGGATTATGTCAATATTTATCAGCGGTTTGAGTCAATAAAGACGAAGTGACGGTCGTTAACGGTGAAGTCTGGACTTTTATTTCCCGCCTCAGAGCTGGTGATAACTCACGGCTTCCTCCTCGATGTTAGGATAACTAATGTGACCGTAAATTAAAGGCTGACCGTCGTTAAACCGTAACCCTAAACGCTCTCGCATTTAACAGAATTTCAAAATAAAAGTGCTTGTTTCGATACGGGACAATATATAGCTCATAATAATATATATTTTTTTTTTAATCATCATATTTATGATGCAAAATGTCTCTTATTCCAAAAGGAGTGTTATATTTGGTTGGGGGCCAAATTAAATCCATGGGAGGGCCACATGTGGAACTGCGGGCCACGAGTTTGAGACCTCAGTCCAATCGTGGTCCACACAGATGAAAATCTGTAAAAATCTGTTATAATCACATGTTTTGGTGATGCACAGACTTTATGAATTTAAATGTCAATAAAAATCAGCGCAAGCATTTTTGCTGAGTCATGTTTTGACATGGTATGGGACACCGACATGTTATATTATATTTTGCAAGAAAATAAATCTACTTATTATTATTATTTATTTATTTTATTAAAAAATGCAAAACAAATTTTCATAATTATTATTATTATTATTATTATTTAATTTGTTTTATTTTTTATTTAAAAAAAAAAACTGCAAACGTAGACGTAAAACGTGCAGCGATGGTGAACTTTATTGATATAAACATTGACGTTTTAAGGTGAAAAATGGCACCAATTTGTTCCTTCTTTATTGATTTTATTCACTTTATTTTACACGTGAAGGGAACTTTTTTTTTCCAAATGTGTTTAAATTAGTTTTTAAATCAGGATTATTAGAGTCCATGTTTGAAAGCACATGATGTTCGACTCTGATCCATCACTAACAGAGTCAGGTGAACAGTATACAGTATATACACACATATATATATACTTTTATAAATATAAGTTTTTTCTCCACTCACCGGCTCGTGCATGTGCGCGTGCCTGTACTCTTCGTCGTCATCCTCCTCCTCTTCGTCATCGATGAAGTCGCTCGCCAGGTTACAGTAGAGCAGATAAAAGAGCAGCAGAGAAATCCCCAACAGCTGCATGTTTGGAAAGTCCTCACGTGTTAGTGATCCCACAGGAATGATAAAAAAATATATTAATTTAATTTAAAATATATACATATATACAAAAAATATTATTATAATAATATTTCTTTTAAAAAAAAACCAAAATAAAATCCTCTGCGCGCGCTCTGTATACTCCTCTCTTCTTCTGCCGCTGGTTACACTGTTTCATTCACTCTCTCTCTTTGTCTCTCTGTCACACTGTGTGTGTGTGCGCGTGTGTGCGTGTGTGTGCGCGCGCGCGCGTGTGTGTGTGTGTGTGTGTGTGTGTGTGAGTAAATCCCGGTCATATGAAAACAGATCAATCCGCTCACACAGCCTTCAGCGTCAGCGTCAGCGTCCACGCGCTGACACAATCCTGCAGGGGGGGGGGTATCCTTCAAAATAAAAGCTCACCAAAGCTCAGCTGTGAAAGGTGCATTCTTTTTTAGCTCCTGGGTTTCATATTTTCTACTGCCCTCTATCGGCAAATATGAGGCATTACATCAAACGTGCCTGCAGCAGAGACTCAGTCACTCACTCACTCGGTTACTCTGGCCTTAATTCTGGCTTGATTTTAGTCGGACTACTGTGTTTGCGCGACATTAAGAAAATGATCGTCTTAGTCTGACTAAAGTCGGACTTTCCACAGTTCGTTGTCTCCTATATTTCTTAGTCCAATTCCAGTCTGACATGCAGGAGTAATCGGACTATGAACAGCATTATCCAGTGTACGTTAGTCTGACTAAGACAAGCTCAATTTTAGTCAGACTACTGTGTTTACATAACATTAAGAAAATGATTGTCTTAGTTTGTATTTTTCTAAGTCCGACTCCAGTCTGACTTGCAGGAGTAATCAGACTATGAATTGCGTTATCCAATGCATGTTAGTCCGACTAAGAATAGCTCAATTTTAGTCCGACTACTGTGTTTACATGACATTAAGAAAACAGAATGATTGTCTTAGTCTGACTAAAATCAGACTTTCCACAGTACGTTGTCTCCTATATTTCTTAGTCCGATTCCAGTCTGACATGCAGGAGTAATCGGACTATGAACAGCATTATCCGGTGAACGTTAGTCTGACTAAGACAAGCTCAATTTTAGTCAGACTACTGTGTTTACATAACATTAAGAAAATGATTGTCTTAGTTTGTATATTTCTAAGTCCGACTCCAGTCTGACTTGCAGGAGTAATCAGACTATGAATTGCGTTATCCAATGCATGTTAGTCCGACTAAGAATAGCTCAATTTTAGTCCGACTACTGTGTTTACATGACATTAAGAAAACAGAATGATTGTCTTAGTCTGACTAAAATCAGACTTTCCACAGTACGTTGTCTCCTATATTTCTTAGTCCGATTCCAGTCTGACATGCAGGAGTAATCGGACTATGAACCGCATTATCCGGTGTACGTTAGTCTGACTAAGACAACCTCGATTTTAGGCGGACTACTGTGTTTACATGAAAACAGAATGATCGTCTTAGTCTGACTAAAATCGGACTTTCCGCATGAATTTTAACGACAACTTTCACAAACATTTGTCCCTAAAAACGTAAATAAACCAGTGTGGGGGGGGAAACGTGGTTCAGGGGTTTATTTTTATGTAAAAGAGCGTTTTTAACGCGTGAACTCTGGACAGTTTTGGTGGAAGTGTGTCCAGACATTGAGGACATTGTCCTGCGTCAGACGCTCTCACAGCAGCGGGAGAATCTCCACAGAGTTTCCAGTTAGTACTTCGTAAAAACTGAATCTGAGACCTTCACTCTGTGCTCGCTCACAGCAGGACCAAACCGAACCAGAAGGTTATTAAAAACCACTCAATCTGAACGTCCCAAACTCGAGCCTTCGCCAAAAAACCCTAAACATCTCTGTGAAGACGAGGATAAACCTGGATTTAACCTGAAGTCTGAAAAACCTTCAAACGGCTCTTTGAAGCGGTGAGAACATGTCATGATGTCCTCACTTAACCACAGCGTTCTCATGTGTGTGTGTGTGTGTGTGTGTGGCCGCTCTTCTGATATGAAATCCTACAGTGTGGACGGCATTCCAGAATATTACAATACACACACACACACACACACACACTCATTCCTCAACCATCACAACGAAAGTGCCTAACCCTAAACCCTGAACCCAGCTCAAACCCTAAACCCTAAAAAAAAGCCTTTTAAAGACGTGAGGACGAGCCAAAAATAAAAGTCCTGGTTTATACGATTTTTTTGGGGGGGGGGTCCTCACAAAGCCACAAATACAAGAACACACACACACACTGGAGTGGTTTTTCCTTGGGATTGGATTAGCAGATTAACGATATGACCTTGGGGGTCACTCAGAGAAGCATGTACAGGAATGACCTAACACACCGTATGTGAATGTGTGTGTGTGTGTGCGTGTGTGTGTGTGCACTTGTATTTCTATCTTTGTGAGGTCCCCAAAAATCGTTTTTGCCTGTTAAGAACTAATTTCAGGGTAATTTAGGGTTAATCCAATCCAGAAAATCCAATAAAATGTAGACACATAATACCTAAAAAAAAATATATATATATATATATATATACAAATGAACAAGGTAGGTAAAAAAAAAAAAAATTTGAGATAAAATTTTATACAATATACAGTTCCTTGAAAATGGTCTATGGAGACCAAAACCTGGTCCTAATGAGGCAGAACTTTAAGGGTTTTTACATTAACTGGGTTATGGTTACAGGGATAAGGCTGGGATTCAAAGCGGCGTCCTCAGAAGAATAGCAGTAAGTGTGTGTGAGACATTTTGTCTGGTTCTCAACTTTTAAAGGTCTTATTTTAGGGGGGGGGGGGGGTTTAAGACCTGGTTTTAGGGTTAGAATTAACCAGAATTATCAAGGGGTCAGGGTCAGCATAATCACACTGACAACACACTGACTGACCGACCCCCCCTGTTGGCTGCTTTCTGGTCTGTGGGAAACACAGTTTAGTTGGACAGTTATTATACAATTAAACATTTAATCCTTTTGACTGCGGCGGTGACTTTATTCTTTCATTCTCTTCGCACGATTTCTGCGCTAATTTATATGTAAAATAATGATATGTCTTTTTTAAATAAAATGAATTGGTATTTGAATTAATTAATGACACATTTAATTAATTAATGGCACGTTTAATTAATGACACATTTACATAATTATTTAATGGTGTATTTATTTTTTAAATTTTGGCAATTTCCTACCAGGATCATGAAATAATTAATTAATTAATGGCACTTTTAATTAATGACACATTTACCTAATTATTTAATGGTGTATTTATTTTTTAAATTTTGGCAATTTCCTACCAGGATCATGAAATAATTAATTAAATAGTGAAATAATTCAATATGGGTTTTTTTTACATACAATTAATTGGTATTTTAATTAATTAATTAATGGGACATTTAATTAATTAATGGCACATTTACATAATTATTTAATGGTGTATTTATTTATTTATTTTTGGCACTTTCCATCCTGGACCATGAAATAATTAATTTTTTACATAAAATGAATTTGCATTTTAATTAATTAATTAATGGCACAATTAATTATTTATTTAATTTTGGCACTTTTCATCCTCCATAGGGAGGACACACACACAGCTATTAGTGAGGTCATTGACCTGTTTCCCTGTGTAATTAATCGTGTCTAGGAGTCAGCTAGCTAACAAAGGAGCCTTATCTTTGTGCTAACACGCTTTTCCTTCAGACACTGCTGTGTGTGTGTGTGCGTCTCAGTGTAATGCAGCGTATATGTAGTGCAATTTATTACACACCTGATATTTATTTTATTTTGTTGTTTCACGCTTATGTTATTTCCCTATTGTTTAGCATTTTGACTACGCACATAATGCTAACTTTTGACAAAATGTATTAGGTTTATTTCATATTTTCATGCTGATTTCAGGCTGAAACGGATTCTGCCTCCAAACATTGAACGTTTTGTGTATTAGCATGACAAAATTCAACTGTTGTGAAAGTATATCACAATATATGGTTTCATTTTTTTTTACCCTTTTAGGGCCATTTCTGGCATAAACACTCATATTTTTGAGGAACTTCAGGCTAAGATTTGAATTGTGGTTCGGTTATTATCACATTTTTAAGAAATGACTATCTCTTATATTGGGCAAAACTGTACAATGAAAATAACGTCGATGTCAAAACTTGTTGTATTTGATTGTTGTTATGTGTGAGTGTGTGTCACACACCATCTGATTAAACTTAATCCAGATCTGATCCAGATTACATATTTGGAGTCTTTTCCATTTTATGAAGTTTTCACACACACAAACAAAACACCCTATTACCATCCTCCCCATTGTTGTTCAGTTCCGGCAGACTCAGAATTCCCACAGCTGGAATGGGTGCCCGATAAACGCACGGCACTGTTGCAAAATTAAAGCCAAAATACACACTTTTGAGTGTTTTTCCGTCCTCTGCTGTAAAGCAAAGATTGAGACGTCGTTATAGGTCGATGAAAGTCACCAGAGGAAGGTTAACGTCATCTTTTATTCACTGAATCCATCTTTATTCCCACATAAATTCCGGTTTGACCTGAATTTGTTTTACCTGCTACAAAAAATATGGTCTCATAAGTTTAGGTTTCGTTTTCTGACGTAACTGGCAACCTGTGGTTGCTCGGTAGCTGAGACTCTACTGACTGCAATGATTGGAAGAATCGGACTAAGAAATATAGGAGACAACGAACTGTGGAAAGTCCGATTTTAGTCAGACTAAGATGATCATTCTGTTTTCTTAATGTCATGTAAACACAGTAGTCTGACTAAAATCGAGCTAGTCTTAGTCGGACTAACGCACACCGGATAACGCGGTTCATAGTTTGTCTACTCCTGCATGTCAGACTGGAATCGGACTAAGAACAGACTAAGACAATCATTTTCTTAATGTCGTGCAAACACAGTACTCCGACTAAAATCGGGGTAGTCTTAGTCGGACTAACGTATACCGGATAATGAGGTTCATAGTCTGATTACTCCTGCATGTCAGACTCAAATCGGACTAAGATATATAGAAGGAGACAACGTGCTGTGGAAAGTCCGACTTTAGTCAGATTAAGACGATCATTTACTTAATGTCGTGCAAACACAGTCGTCCGACTAAAATCGAACTATTCTTAGTCGGACTAACGTGCACCGGATAATGCGGTTCATAGTTTGTTTACTCCTGAATATCAGACTGGAGTCGGACTGAGAAATATACAGACTAAGACAATCATTTTCTTAATGTCATGTAAACACAGTAGTCTGACTAAAATCGGGCTAGTCTTAGTCGGACTAACGTATACCGGATAATGAGGTTCATAGTCTGATTACTCCTGCATGTCAGACTCAAATCGGACTAAGATATATAGAAGGAGACAACGTGCTGTGGAAAGTCCGACTTTAGTCAGATTAGAGTCGGACTAAGAAATATACAGACTAAGACAATCATTTTCTTAATGTCATGTAAACACATTAGTCCGACTAAAATCGGAGCTTGTCTTAGTCGGACTAACGTGCACCTGATAATGCGGTTCATAGTCTGATTACTCCTGCATGTCAGACTGGTGAGTTCAGTTTGTTATATGAACATTATTCCTGAGTCTCTGTGACATATTAGGAGGATTTTACTGCCAGTTGATTTACATTTATTACATAATGCACCTTTAAATTTGCATATTCATTGGACAAGGTGTGTGAATGTGAAGTCTGTGGAGTCACGTTGACTTGATTAAAGCTCTTCCCTGGACCGAGCAGGCAGAGGAGGCCGCTGAGCATGCGGAAAACAAAGCCTGCGGTGAGGGCGAAACATCTGGCCGAGTCTCCGGGGAGCGTGGACGATGAGTGGGACGATGATCAAAGTCTCACTTGTCAAGTGGAAATCTGAACCGCCTGGTCGGGGGAAAAAAAAGCTAGCAGCGGACAGGAGCTGTCAAAGAGAAAGGAGGAGGCCGTCGGAGGCAATCATTGCAGTCAGTAGAGTCTCAGCTGCCGAGCAACCACGGGTTGCCAGTTACTTCAGAAAACCAAACCTGAAAGACCTCGGTATTTTGAATTTGAATGTAGTAACAGTTTTTGGCCACATTCTTACATGTGGCGCCTTTAAAGTTTAGCTGAAGACAGTTTTGGGCCAACCAGCTTTGGACGTCCCTCATACAGTTATTTATCTTCATTTATCGATTTTCTATCCTTGACTATCCGCCATTTAAAGGGTTTAGCTGGAGCTAAAGTTGGCGTACGCGCTGGACGGGTCAACCTACGGAGATCATTCGCTCCAACATTCAAGCCTATGTGTCCAATTTCAACCCTTTTCAACCTTTTTTTGGGTGGAAATGTAGATATAATTGAGTGTCATCTGCATAACAGTTTTCCTATCTATCTATCTATCTATCTATCTATCTATCTATCTATCTATCTATCTATCTATCTATCTATCTATCTATCTATCTATCTATCTATCTATCTATCTATCTATCTATCTATCTATCACTCCATTCATCCATCCATCCATCCATCTATCTATCTATGCTAGCAATACAAACATTAACTAGCTAACAGAAAGACACCAGTTCTGTTTTCATTCTGTCTTTGCTAGCTAACAACACAACAGTTAACTAGCTAACAGTGAAACATCCCCGTTTTATCTATCTATCTATCTATCTATCTATCTATCTATCTATCTATCTATCTATCTATCTATCTATCTATCTATCTATCTATCTATCTATCTATCTATCTATCTATCTATCTATCTATCTATGCTAGCAATACAAACATTAACTAGCTAACAGGAAGACACCAGTTTTGTTTTCATTCTGTCTTTGCTAGCTAACAACTATGCGAGCTAACAACACAACTATCTTTTTCAACCGTTTTTTGGTGGAAATGTAGATATAATCGAGTGTCACCTGCATAAAAGTGAACTCATTATTCATTATGATTAATGAATAAAATGTCGTTCAATGTCGTTCAATGTCGTTTCTGTCGCTCGTTTCAAAGGTCTGGCGTTCCCGTGCTGATCTGGCAACGCAGCAAGTTCATATGAAACCGAGTTCATTAAGGATTTTCCACGTTTCCATGTCAGCAAAAAAACAAAAATAAACACCGGACACAAACAGAGACACCCGCGGCTCCGGCCCTGACCCCAGAACCAAGTGGCTCGACAAGAACGAGACGTTGAGTTTGTAAACAACACAAACCGAGGGAAAAAAAACATCCCGTGTTAGCATCCTATAACAAGTCTGAGCGTAAACAATCGGGGTTTGCGTAGGGTTTAGTTTCCGACTCTGCGATAACACGCCACGTCGCTACATCGTCGTCGTCGTCGTCGTCTGACCCAGGGGGGGGTGGGGGGGGGGGCCGGGGGGGCCAGAGCCCAGCAATTATTTTCATATCAGCTCAAATTCCACAGACGTCTGTGATAGCATGACTAAAAGCATAGCATTCCAATTAGGGAACACACAGGGATGAACACACACACACATACACACACTTGGAAGGAGAGTGAGTGCTCGCAACCTTGGCCTGCTATTTTGTGGGGGGTCTGAGCTGTTCGTATTTGTGTGTGTGTGTGTGTGTGTGTGTGTGTGTTTCTGCACAATTAATTGCCGAACCAAGAGGTCAATGTTGAGCCAAGGATTTGTTGTTTATGTAACTCCGAGCAGCCGAGATGCAGCGAGAGATTATCAGCAACACAAGCTAAAAAAAAACCTCCAGCAGCAACACTAACAAACTCACTTAGCGTCGTCGAAAAAAACACAGTCGACGCTCAGAATGTCTGCAAATTGAAATGAAGCCCAGACATTAAAGTGCAATGACATCTAAGTGATGGTTCAGGTTATTCGATGGGTTGTGCGATTGTGCGCTAATGACGCTAATGATGCTAGCAGTCACTGAAAACACGGCATGGTCAGTCAATTCAGCTAATTTATTTTAAAAAAGGTGCATTTGATAAAGAGTCTTTCCACATTTGACAAGCTTTTACAGCTTGGAATTCACATTTCTAAACCGCTCATTCCGCCACACCAAGGGTGAATTCCAATTCCTTACTTAACCCTCAATCTCAAAAATGTGCGCTCCCTCTAGTGCAAGTGCTGTCCCAGATTGTCCGAAAAATTAAGTTTAGGGCCAAGTTTAAGGGCTGTATCGCCCTCGATATTGAGATTTTTTCCGAGACTACCCAGAATGCATTGCATGTTTTGACATAACAAAGATGGCGCCGAAAGCAGCGAAACGAGTATGCTACAAATGAAGCATTTTCTTTGTTAATAGAGATATAAAAAAAACGATGAAAACCATCGTATTATCTTAGTTTAGGCCCATATTATGGATTACTGACGTCATTGTTGCGTAACATTTATTTTTATTTTACGATCTTTTGTCGATAGCCGGCCGGTGTGGTTTACTTTTCAATAAGCCGTGGTGTGTGGTAACTGTCAGCTGAATGTGTCCGTGGTTGTGGTATATGTACGAGTATCATCTTATAACTAAGTGACAACCTAATAACTTGACCGACAAACGGATCGTAATAAATATTCTGCCCCCTACAGTCTGAAGACGTATCTGCATTTAAGGGGTGTCCCATTTCTAAGTGACAAAATAACCCTCAACACTTGGTTTTGACGGCCAGTTAAGATTGAGGGTTGAGCTTGAGATAGGAATTGGAATTGGCCCCAAACCCCAGGACACAGGCGCTGCTGGTCTACTGCTGCCTCGTGTGGTCACTTTATGTCACTGAAGTAAATCTGAACGGAGAATACCAAGCACCAAAGTCGCAAAATAAACACATTTGAACTTCCGTTATGGAGGCGGCAGTGGGTCCAAAAGTCCTGTGTGCTGTGATATAAAACAGCTGATTTTCTCTATGGGCTTTGGTTGCGGGAGAGTGAGCGACGCAAGTGACGCAAACTCAGTCGGTAAAGGCTGTCTAATGGTCGGGTAAAGACGCAAACGTGTTCTGTGATGTTCTGAGTTTTATGAGGTTTCCGTTGAGTGGCTGAAATCTGTTTTTCCTGCTCGACTCGCCAGCAGCGGCCGTGTTTTCACTGGACCGTCTCCAGCTGCATCGCCGTGATGACAGCGGCCTGGTGGTGTGTGCACGGCAGTCAGAGCTGTCTTCGTGCTGTCAGCGTTAGCAGAGGGATCACACACACACACACACACACACACACACACACACAGTGTTGTTTTGTGTAAAAGAAGCCAGCGTCTGACCACAAGCTCGGGTTCCTGACAGAAAGTGCGTGAAACAAACAGAAAAACACCAGTCGGACACATGTGGAGCCTCTTAGCGAAATTAAGCTAAATAAAAAAAAAAAGTCACGCACCTCTGAAAGTGACAAAAAAGTTCGCAAAGTGACGCGAAGTTTCCTCCACCAGCCACCACTTCGTCCTACGGTTTCGCGTTCAACTGTTGCCATGCTAGCGTGAGCGCGCCGGCGCGTCGACACACCCCCCTGGTAGAAGTGGGCGTGTGTTTACCTGTGTCTCATTTGCATGTAAAGTTGACCAAAGCATGTCTCTGACGTGTCCATTAGGGCATCACGGAGCTAGTTTAAATTGGAGGAATAGGGCATAATATGGGACCTTTAAAGAGATAACTCACATATATGTGCGATAGGACCACTCTATGCTAGCTTAATTAGCTTAATGCTAGCAAAATTAACTTGGCAGTCTAACCCTTCTCGATCACACCGAAGTACAATACTCTAATCATTAAGCGAACTGCCGGTGGAAACCACATGGAAGCTTGCTCAAGCTACCAGATTGCTGTTATTTATACTACCACTAGGGGGCACCTATTTTAAAAACCTATGCGGGTCGTACTTCCTGCATACGACCCATGGTTACGTTTCATTGGAGGACAAAACTCAAACAATACTAATCTTTAACTGGCCCTCAAAACCAAGTGTTGAGGCTTATTTTGTCACTTAGAAATGGGACACCCCCTTAAATGCAGATACGTCTTCAGACTGTAGGGGGCAGAATAACGCGAAAAGCTGCGTCCAGTCTGTCAACTCCAAAAAAGAAGAAGAAGAAGAAGAACACATTTACGTCAGGATTATTTATTACGATCCGTTTGTCAGTCAAGTTATTAGGTTGTCAGTTAGTTATAAGATGATACTCATACAAATATTTAGCTGACAGTTAGCACACACCACGGCTTATTGAAAAGCTAACGATAGCAAACGATAGCTTGGAATTCACCCCAAAACTGTAGACACAAGGACAAACTTACGGAGGCTAAAGCTAAGATATGAAGCAGCAACGTTCAAAATAGTGCAGGTGCGTTCTTCCCCACTGTCTCAGAATCGTATTTTTTCCCTTCAAAATTACGTTCGTTTCCCACGGGGAGCAAAGTGGAAGTGACACATCGACAACAACAGGAAACAAAAAAAGATTCCGAATTCCAGGAATTCCCTGAGATGTGTTGGTGTCGCAGTGGAGATGCAGAACAACCAATTGTCTGCGCGTGGAATTTTACTGGTTAACGGGGTTTTTTTTGTCACGCGGGACACAATGACAGCGGCAACGGAGCCGTCGAAGGAAAACAACACTTGCTTAGACAATGGCTGGGAAAAACACCTGCTGCCTTTAGAAGCAGCAAACACTTCCTGTTGGCCCCTCCAGAGTCGCGGGTTCAATTCCCTGCGTGCTGTCGAAAACACCTGCGCTCGCGCTGGACTGTGCGTCTACACAGAGGAGAAGATCTTTGACGAAGGATTTGTGGCAGGAGAGAGGAATTTTTTCCTATTATTTTCGACAAAACACAGAGTTCTGTGAATTCCTTCGGTCCACTTGGGTTTTCAATTGAATGTTAAAGGGGATTTTTAGCCGTTAATCATAATGTTATGTTAGCTAGCAAAGACAGAAAGAAAACATGTCTTTCTGTTAGCTAGTTAATGTCTGTATTGCTAGCATAGATAGATAGATAGATAGATAGATAGATAGATAGATAGATAGATAGATAGATAGATAGATAGATAGATAGATAGATAGATAGATAGATAGATAGATAGATAGATAGATAGATAGATAGATAGAAAACTGGGATGACTGTTAGCTAGCTAGTCAAACTATTAAACATATTAAACATAATAATCACCAAAATTGAGTCGGTCCAGCTGAGCCACAATAAAACGAATTTAAGTGCAGGTCAAAGATGGTTGTAAGGGAATAGTGTAGCCCAGATTGATTATATAGAGTTGTGCTGCCACCTGCTGGTCATATTTGATAAGGTACACTGCCTTTGCATTTGGAATACAGATGGGAAAGCTTCTTATTCTGAACTCTAAATTATACAGTTGTTTAAATTATATATGGAGCATATATATATATATATATATGTATATATACATATATATGTGTACATATATATATATATATATATATTATATATATATTCTATTGCGCATATCCGGAAAAACAGAAACCCACGTGTTGTGGACATGTGGACCGCTGTCAAGTTGACCGACACAAACAGCTACAACCGGAATTGAACAAATTACCTTCAAAATAAACACTGGCACACGTGTAAAAAGCGTAGACGCGTGTTTCTTTTCGAACAAGATCATATGCAGAGCAAAAAGTTAAATAAAAGTGTATTTTTTTCACGTGTTGTGTCGTCGTATTACGGTGATCATCTCATACTGTTTTTTGCTGAGGGTTTGTCACCGCGCCGCTCGCTGCTTTTATTTTGAAAGACACTTAACGGAAGTAGTATGTGCGTCACGTTCGAGTGGAGTTTGCGTGTGTGAGAGAGAGTTTTTCGTGGAGATTCTCAGCGCGGCGGCTCCAGTGTCTCCTCTAATAACACACAGGTACGGCGTCAACGGCGCTCTTTTATTCACTTTGCTCACTTTTGACACGTTTATGCGTCAAAAAACACGACGTTGGGCCAGAACCGAGTCTGTCCAGGAAGTGTCGTGCGGTCCAAAATAGCCTTGGTTAGCTACTAAGCTAGTTAGCCGACTGATGCTAGCAGGTACAAAATCGACTCCAGTGAGTGAGTGGATGAAAGTTTATATCTCTGTCTTTAACGTGTTAACTGCTTTAACAGTTAAAGTGCATACAATACACCCATTTATTTAAATATACCTATTTAAAACAAGCAGGGCTGCAATGTGTGGAAGCCCGTTTCCGGGAAAAAAGTCGTAATTTTGAGATTTGAAGTCGTAATTTTCACACTTTAAGTCATAATTATGAAATTAAAAGTCAAATTTATGAGAAAAAAGTCATAAATATGATATAAATAGGTAGATTTTACTTTCTATCTCATAATTTTGACTTTTAATCTCATAATTTTTATTTAAAATGTCAAAAGTACTATTTTATTACTACGGAAACGAGTTTCCATAGCAACGTTAATTCGATTAATCGATTGCTAAATAAACCATGAACTATTTTGATGTATATTTTTAATATTTTTGATTATTAAATATATGCATATATACATCCAATACATACAGTTAATAACAAAAAATTAAAATATTTATTAATTAGTTTGAGTGTTGGTTGTTTTTCAGTAATTAAAACCAGTTTCTGTGATTTATAATTTTTTTTAGCTTCTTAAATGTGAATATTCTCCGGTTTCTTTGCTGTAATTAAATAATTAAAACTGAATTATTTTGATTTGCTCGTACTATTTGCATTCACAAAACTATATATTTGGCATTTATTTTGTCATTATTAATTATTTCTTGCATGTTACATTCTATTCACGTGTTATATTTGACATATTTTGGCTGCAAATAACGATTTACCATCATTAAATTATCTAAAGAGTATTTTTTTTTTAGCTTCTTAAATGTGAATATATTCCAGTTTATTTGTTAAAAGTGATGAATTGAAGAAGAAGACATTTGGAAAAATCATCTTTTTGAGGTTTGAGGAACACATTTTGAAAATCATCAACATTTGTTGCCCTGATCGCGCCGAGAGGTTTTTTCTTTCCCTGTCGTTTGGCCCCAGATGGTTTCTTTAAATGCTCGGCATGTTCTAACGTGATTTGAAATTGCAGCAGCTTCTCAGATGGACGAAACGGAATCGGACAAAAATGAGCAGACGGCACAGGTGAAGCAGGAGGACATGGAGGTTTCTGTGGCAGAGCATGTGGAAAGTCTCCCTGAAAACACAGACGCGTCGACGTCGTGCACGCAGACGAATCCGGACGAGCGGGAAAACTCTGCAGCCGCAGACGATTGCAGTGACGACTCGGACGATTCGGACAGGTATTTATTTTACGGTCCGCGCGCTCTTCTCTTTGTTTTTGAACCAGGAAAGTGAAAGATTTTTTGTTTGTTTTTTAACCCAGTGATAGCTCGTCGTCTTCCTCCTCCTCGTCCTCCTCGTCCTCGTCTTCTCCCTCTCCCCCTCCCCCCGTACTCGAGGAGGATGATGACGAGGGTTTCAGCCAACCGGCCCCCATCAGAGCCAGAGATGAAGTCCTGCTGGAGGTCAGTCTGTGGTCACGTTTATTAACAGGTCCTTGAAATCCTTGAAAAAGTAAAATAGAACACATTCAAGGCCTTTGAATGTGTTTGAAAATAAAACTAAATTGACATGAGCCATTGAAAGTGCTTGAATTTCGTGCAAGAGTGAATTTAAGTTGATTTTTAGGTGAACGTCTCCCTTGTTTTTTATGATGCCACCTACTGGTTCATGCCCTGCATTGCTTGATGTATGTCTACTCGGCCTAGATGATTATTAATCAATGACTAAATTAATCGTCAAGTATGTTGATCATCGATTAATAACATGATTAAAACCAGATTTCTGATTGTTTCAGCTTCTTAAATGTGAATAGTTTCTTAGTTTCTTTGCTCCACATAACAGAAGAAATCCTGAAAACTGAATCATTTGTCTTGGTGTGTTTGCCGATATCCGATAATACGTTTCAACGCATCCTCAAAATGTGTTGCAGGAGCTGCCGGCGGTCGAGGAACTGTCTCTGTCGTTACCAGAGGAAGTAGAACTGAAGCCTATTGGAAAAATCGCCAGTATCATACAGCAGCTCGGTAAACACACACACACATTTTATTGCTTATTTTACGTTTTTTTTTATATCTATAGACCCTCTGTCCTTGGACCCTCTGCCCTTGGCCCCTCTGCCATTGGACCCTCTGTCCTTGGCCCCTCTGCCCTTGGACCCTATGTCCTTGTACCCTCTGTCTGTGGACCCTATGTCCTTAGAACCTATGTCCTTTTACCCTCTGTCTGTGGACCCTATGTCCTTGGACCCTATGTCATTGTACCCTCTGTCTGTGGACCCTATGTCCTTTTGGCCCCTCTGTCCTTGGCCCCTCTGCCCTTGGACCCTCTGTCCTTGGCCCTCTCTGTCCTTTGCCCCTCTGCCCTTGGACCCTATGTCATTGGACCCTATGTCCTTTTGGACCCTATGTCCTTTTGGACCCTCTGTCCTTGTACCCTCTGTCCTTGGACCCTCTGTCCTTGTACCCTCTGCCTGTGGACCCTATGTCCTTGGACCCTCTGCCCTTAGACCCTCTGTCATTGGACCCTCTGCCATTAGACCCTCTGCCCTTGGACCCCATGTCATTGTACCCTCTGTCTGTGGTTCCTATGCCCTTAGACCCTCTGTCCATAGACCCTCTGTCCATAGACCCTCTGTCCATAGATCCTCTGTCTTTGGACCCTCTGTCCTTAGACCCTCTGTCCTTAGACCCTCTGTCCTTAGCTCCTCTGTCCATAGACCCTCTGCCCTTGGACCCTCTGTCCTTGGACCCTCTGTCCTTGGACCCTCTGTCCTTGGACCCTCTGTCCTTAGCCCCTCTGTCCTTGGACCCTTCATTTATATCTGGTTAATGAACTATTCTGGTTCTGATTCTCGTCCTCTCCGTCTCTCGTCTCTACAGTCGTCGTCCAGTCTCTGAAAGACATTCCTGCTCTGGCTGAAGACACCGTCATCTTTCAGTCTGACAGGGAGGCTTTGGGAAAGGTAAAAGTAAACATTTTAACCTTAAACGTGGACATTTTTCTACATGTCACGTCATTAGATTGATAAATATCGTCTGTAACTGTAACTCGGTCAGTCGTTCTGTTTTTGCGTACTTGACGTCGTCGCTGTCTCCTCAGGTGTTCGAGGTGTTTGGCCCAGTGTGGAGTCCGCTGTATCTGTTGCGCGTGAAGTCGCCGGAGCTGGTGAGCAGCAGAGGGCTGACGGAGGGACAGACGGTTTACTACACGCCGGCGATCAAAGAGTACACGGGATACATCCTCACGCAGCAGCTCAAACTGTACGTAAACTGTCGGCGTCTCTGCCGCGATGGATTTGACTTTTGTTGGCGTTGTAGTAGTGAAAATGCTTCTTCTTCTTCTTCTTCAGTTCGCGGGGATCCGACGCGTCGTGGAAGAACGACCAGGAACCGCCAATGGAGGTAAGAAAGAGCTCTGTGTTCTCTGTAGTGTCCACCAGGGGGCATCCACGTTACATCCATCTTACACGGCATTTACCAAACAGTGGGATTTGTGCGAAGTTTAACCTGCAGTTTAACCCTGAGCGATACAGACATAAACAATGTTAGCAAACAAGCTAATGAACGTCGCCTCCAATGACTGCTGTCCGCTGCTACGAGCCATAAACACATTAGACCCTCTGTCCTTGGCACCTCTGTTCTTAGACCCTCTGTCCATAGACCCGCTTTCATTGGCCCCTCTGTCCTTGGACCCTCTGTCCTTAGACCCTCCGTCCTTGGCCCCACTGTCCTTGGACCCTCTGTCCTTGGCCCCTCTGTCCTTGGCCCCTCCGTCTTAGACCCTCTGTCCTTGGACCCTCTGTCCTTAGACCCTCTGTCCATAGACCCTCTGTCCATAGACCCGCTTTCATTGGCCCCTCTGTCCTTAGCCCCTCTATCCTTGATCCCTCTGTCCTTGGCCCCTCTGTCCTTGGCCCCACTGTCCTTGGATCCTCCGTCTTAGACCCTCCATCCTTGGCACCTCTGTTCTTAGATCCTCTGTCCTTGGACCCTCCGTCTTAGACCCTCCGTCCTTGGACCCTCTATCCTTAGACCTTCTCACTTAGAACAGTGAGCTTTTCGGACCTTACCTTCGCTTAGGGCGCCGCGAGCAGAGCGGACTTGAAAGTGAACAACTTATCGCGAGACGTGACTTGATGGAAGATATCGCCGCCTCCTCGTTGCTCAGTTTACGTATGACGCGAAGTGCGTTAGGGCGACGCCCCAAAATCTGGCCACTGTGATTGGACGATGACGGATAATGTGGAGAACACTGATCATAAAAACTACTTTAGCTGGCGGAGAGACGGTTGAAAGGAACATCAGGGCTAAGGATCTGTGGAATTGACACTGGAATATAATAAATGTCTCTCTCTGTCTCTCCAGGCTTTAGATTACAGTGATGATGAGAAAGAGAAGGAGGCAAAGAAGAAAATTAAGACGTCCAGGAAGAGGCGGGACAATAACGGCACAGGTAAAGTCACACACACCCACACACACACACACAACCCTGGCCTATTTCTTTCTTTCTGTCTTACGCTCCTTCATCTCGTTCCAGATAATCCTGCACAGATTACCCAGAACACCTTGCAGCAGCAGCAGCAGCAGCAGCAGCAGCAGCAGCATCGTGACGTCAGGGGTTTCCCACCCAGGCACGCAGGGCCGTCGTTCAGGCACCACAACGCGAGGGGCAAACAGCCACCGTTCAGACACATGGATGCTCCTCACGCGTACCTCCCCCCACCTCCTCCTCCTCCTCCTCCCCACTGCTCTTACCCTCCTCCTCACCTTCACCCTCACCATTACCCTCCCCCTGGCTTCCCTCTCTACCCTCCGCCTCCTCCGTCCTTCTTCAACCCGGCGTTCACCTCTCACATGTGGCCACCACACTCTCTCCCCTTCTCTGACCTCCCTCCTCCTCCTCCTCCTCCTCCACCACCACCACCTCCTCAGTGATGCCCCTCCCCACACACACACACACACACACACACCGTCTGTACGTGTTATTATAACTTATTAAACGGCGTTTTCAGATTCCTCCGCGTCTTAAACGTGAATACTTTCTGCTTTCTTTGCTCCGTACGAACAAAGAAATCCTTTTTTTTGTTGTTGTTGTGACATTTAATGGACCAAACGACAGATTCGTTGTGGAGTTGTAGCCAAGCACAAGTTTTAGTTTCCTTTCTAACATCGCGGATGTTGATTTATCTGATCGCAGTGGACGATTTTAAAGCTGCAGTAGGCAGCAGACTTTTGGTTTGTTTGGTTTATTTTTGATGCGTAGGACAGAGCAGGTGTCGCGTCTCCCTCCCTGTGATTGTTTAAATCTTAATAATGCCCAAGTAAAACCTCAAATAAATCCTGCAAACTGCAGCTTTAAACCAGTTAAAGGTTTATATTATCATCTCACTGTCTCTATTTCTTTCACACTTTTGGCCAAGGATACTGTTGTTGTTGTTGTTGTTGTGATTACACCCTCGCTTGCCACTTTATTGGGTACAGGACACAGTCTTCCGGCACCAAAAACACATTTTCTATAATTTCTTCTCTGGAGCGACTCGTGCCACGGTTTAAGTCAACTTAAAACACCTTAAAAAAAACACCTTCTCGCCTGGAAGCGCCACAGTTGCTGCGCCGCGATAGGCTGATTAGATATTCACTTGAACTAGTGCTCTCAAACGCTGACGCAACGTCAACGTGCGACGCGTTTCCATGACGACTGACCAGAAAAAGACGCGCGTGACGTCATGTTTGCGTGACTGTGATTGTTTTTAAATGAGCCTCTAAAGTAACGCTAAACTTTTAAAAACAGAAGTCACGCACACGGTAGTACACGGGTACGCTGATTATTTGTTAGCGCTGCTCTTCTCCTTTAATAAACAGACCGCTCCAGTTCCACTGTAGGCGCGCTAACCGGCGCTAAAAGAGGCTAGTGCAGCTAACGGAGCTAACTGGTAAACGGTGCCTGGACTCCGGTGTCCCATTAACCCATTGCACAGCACTAACCTGAACCCTTCCGTTACCGTCGCTGGCGGGATTTGGCGAGCGTACGTCTCGATAGCGTAACCACGAGGCCGTTTGCGATCTGTAGCAAATGCTGGACGGACAGCAGAGAAACGGTGCTCTGCATCTACGTCTATACTTGACGTTACGGTAGAACCTCAGGACTGACGTCTGCGTCTCAGTACCGTCGTTCCTAAACGGTTAAATCACTGCCAGGAAAAGTCCAAGTTATCTTGGGGGGGGGGAGGCCATAAAATCAGAGTGCATCCAGGTGTACCTCATAAAGTGGCAGGTGAGTTATTTTGTTTTCAGATAATATTTCTTTATTTTTTAATTTTTTTTTAAATGTAGAATCTGTGAAATGACTGAACGGGAGTCTTTGTTTATTTGCCGTAAAGAAACAAATGATTGGAGCTGTGATAATACAGATTATACAGAATACAGATTTCTTTTTGGATTTGATTTTGTGATTTACCACCAGAGTTATTTCAGAATCACTGTTAGAAGAACAAATAAATGTGACTGGTGGAAAAATGAGTGCATCGTGTATATATCGCATCAACAAAACCCCACTGAAGTTCAACATTGGATCAACTATAAAACGTTGAGTTATATTGAATTGAATTGCGTACTCTATACTGTTTATAAACATCAGCCAAAATATAAATAAGTGTTCAAAAAGGAGGAGAATGAACTTGGAAATGTAGTCATTGTCAGGGTTTAAAAGACATAAACGTACACATTGTTTATTTAACAAAAGAATCGTTTGTTTAATGTTGATTTTGTTCAGGTCCTAAATTCACAGAGAATTCTGCAAATAAACTATGAAAAAATACAAATGTAAGAGTCACAGTCACGTGGCCATTGGAGAATTTAAAAGATCTGATTTAACAACCATGAGGGACGGAGGATTGGATCATGCAAACCCACAAAAACTAAGATAATCTACACCAGGGGTCACCAACCTTTTTGAGACAGAGAGCTACCTTAACACAGAAATTATAAGAGATTAAAACCTGGGACGTAACATAATGGTCTTTACTTTAATGTGAATATTCGGGGCAAATAAATACATTTATACAGTTAAAATATATTTATCTTTAGCATCACTGACTTTTCAAAATAAAAGTGTTTAAAAGTTCGTGTTTTCTGCCAAACGACAAGCTCCGTAAAAGGATGAAGTTGCAAGAGAGTATTTTATTTATTCATTAATTTCGAACCCAATTTTTTTCCCCCACTGCCACTGAACCCAAGCTTCTCCATTTCCATGCCGAGCCAACAGGGGGCGGTGTGAAGCCCTGCCGCTGGTGACCTGTCATCGCCGCTGAAGAAAATCGGGGGAAAATACAGAAGAAGTGGTGGCGCAAGACCCGACCACACAGTGTTAGCTAACACGCCGAACGGCTACATGTCAATGACAGCGGCGCGACACGGACCACCGCCGTCACTCCTCTTCGTCCCCGCATTCACAGCCATGACTTCCGTCAAACCGGGCGGCCACATCATCGCACCATGTCCGAGGTAACGTAGCTGCGGACTCGGGCACTCATTCTTCACTGTACCGCCGCCGCCTCCTGCCTCCTGCCTCCTGGCTGCATGTAGCTTTAACTGTGTGCGAGCGGTGGGAGCTACATGTGTATTTACCTGCCGATAAATACAAAAAAAAAGTGTATGTTGACGCGTTAAGTGTCCATAAAACCTCCGAGCTTCGCTGCTAAGGTTTGCTAAAACTGCTAAAAGAGAAGCACAGTGACAGAATAGCTTGATAGCTAGCTAGGCGTCTGCTCCAAGATAGAAGATGATTAGCCGAGTGCTCAGCAAGGATTTATGCTCTACTGTGCACTGTAGGTCTCACTTTGTTTTGTTTTTGTTTGTTTGTTTGTTAAGAAAATGTCTGCCTGGTGACACCATCTCAGGATGTCAAGTCAAAACTGTGAGCTAGCTTAAAATAACAAGACGTGTTTGAAACGGCTGCAGCCCCACGGACTGTGACGTTATTCTTTTTTACTGTGGCAAATAATGTGATTAAAAAAACCCGTTCATTAGACATTTAAAGTGCCGTTTTCTCAGTGAACGTGTGCGTATATGTGGCGTATAACAGTGGATTTTAACACGTTTTTGACCGAGGTGTACCTAATAAACCGAGTGCCCACTGAGTGTAAACAGGTCAGGTCCCTGTGTCACTCAGCCATCGTGACGTCATTACCTATGGGGAGATGATAAGAAATATATTAAATGATATTAAAATGATTAGAATACAAAATTGCAGCTGTTCGTATAGTTATATATGTATATATTTATATATATTATGTATATATATGTATAACTATATATATAGAGAGATATATACGTATATATATATATATATATGTGTGTGTGTATATATATATATATATATAGCTGCAATTTTGTATTCTAATCATTTTAATACACAGTGTTTTCGTTTTTGCTCACTTAGAAATGTCTTTATTTTTGAAGGAAAATCACCTATTTTCAATGAATATAACACATTTTGAGAGAGAAATTAAGAATTTGAGAAAAATAAATACATGATGAGAAAAAAAAAAAATTTGAGATTAAAAAAATAAATTGTTATTTCTGAAGGAAACGCACATTTTTTTCAATGACTATAACACATTTTGGGAAAGAAATTAAAATTTTGAGGAAAAAATAACATTTTGAGATTTTTTTATAAAATGTCCTTATTGTTGAAGGAAAAACACTTATTTTCAATGAATATAACACATTTTGGGAAAGAAATTAAAATGTTGAGAAAAAAATTACATTTCGAGAAAAAAATAAAAAATTTGAGGATTTTCTTCTTTTTTAAATGTCCTTATTTTTTTTTTAAGGAAAATCACTTTTTTTCAATGAATATAACACATTTTGAGAAAGAAATTAAAATGAGGAAAAAAATGACAATTTTCTCTTTTTTAAAAAAAATGTCCTTATTTTTTAAGGGAACGCACTTATTTTCAATGAATATAACACATAACACCTGTATACACATGATCCTGTGTAATAGAATACAATAGACACAACTGTGTTGTAGTTATGCAATGGTAAATGTTTCATAAGTTTTTTTTTTTTCTCCCTATTTATAATCTTCACTGTCCAAAAACACCCGTGCTGCTCACCACACTGATAAACCCCCCCCCCCCCCCCCACAGGGCGCTAGGATTTGACACGGTTGCACAAATACTCAAAGTAAGGAATAATAAAGTAATGTCTTGTACAGTCAACGCAGCCTCATTCATAGGTCATACATTTTTGCCGCGCATATTAAACGCTCGCCACCTTCTCCGGTCACATCTCCAGAGTTCTCGCCCAGGGTTAGAGTGGGCGATAGAGTGGGTTGTGTGTCGTGTTTGCCACGCAATCACATGAACTGTAACCGAACTGTACTCCCAATAACACGACTCCTTGTGTTATCGGGTTGGTTTTGAAGACGTATGTACGGTGGCCCTGAGGTGCAAAACACAAACGCAAAACACAACACAAATCAAAAAACGCAAACGCAAATCAAAAACACAAACGCAAATCAAAAAACACAACATTAACACACAATGCAAACACAAAAGCAGAAAACACGAAAACATTAACTTTTGTGTTTGTGTTGTGTGATTTGTGTTTCCATTTTGAGTTAATGTTTTTGTGTTTCTGATTTGCGTTTGTGTTTTTTGATTTGTGTTGTGTTTTGTGATTTGCGTTTGTGTTTTTTGATTTGCGTTTGTGTTTTTTGATTTGCGTTTGTGTTTTTTGATTTGTGTTGTGTTTTGTGATTTGCGTTTGTGTTTTTTGATTTGCGTTTGTGTTTTTTGATTTGCGTTTGTGTTTTTTGATTTGCGATTTGCGTTTGTGTTTTGCACCTCAGGGCCACCGTACCTATGTTTCCCATGCATTCATTTCATCCGAATCCATCTGTGACTTTTCGAGTTATGTTGCGAACTATCAGTGATGAATGTGGTTGTTATCGCTCTGTGTTCTGACCATGAACGTCTGCGTGTTTTGTGGTTTTTTTTGTCGTCTTATAGGATCCTGAACTCCAAGATTCCTTGGCGCTGAGTCTAAATGACAGTTATGAAAACGAGAAACGAGTTCTGATTACGGTCGCAAGGCACCGGGGATTGGAGTAGTCGTCGAAGAGGAAAGAGGATGGCTGGACTGTGAGTGATCACTGTGAGTGGCAAATCTTAAACACCAGCAGACGACGCTCTGCCTTTTCTGTTCCAACATGACGGTGCACAAAGCAAAGGACTGTAAAGAAACTCGACTGACCTGACGTCAGCGCCCATCGACCTCATGCATGCTCTACGCTGATGACTGAACGGACACAAATTCACCACAGAAACACTTCAAAATCATGAGGAAATGGGGACCAACTCCATGTAAAAGTACCGTATACACTAGCGTTCAAAGATTTGAGCTCACCTATGCAATTTTTGTTGTTTTTACCATTAAAAGTCAGACTTTGAATAGAAAATATAGTCAAGACATTGACAAGATTAGAAATAATGTTTTTTATTCCAAATAAAACTGTTTTCAGCTGAGCTAACATCATTGCACAAGGGTTTTCTAATCATCCAATAGCCTTCTAACGCCATTAGCAAAAACAATGTACCATTAGAACACTGTAAATGGGCCTCTATACACCTATGTACATATTCCATTAAAAACCAGACGTTTGCAGCTAGAATAGTCGTTTACCACATTAACAATGTATAGAGTGTATTTATGATTCATTTGATGTTATTTTCATTGAAAAAAAGTGTTTTTCCTTCATAAATTAGGACCTTTAAAAAGAAAAAAAAAAATCCCCAAATTTTAATTTTTTTCTCAAAACTTTAATTTCTTTCTCAAAAGTGTTATATTCATTGAAAAAAGTGCCTTAAAAAATAAGGCAACTTTTAAAAATTTCTCAACATTTTATTTTTTTTCTCAAATTTTTTATTTTTTTTCTCAAAATGTTTAATTGTTTTCTCTAACTTTTTTTTATTTTTTCTCAAAATTTTAATTTTCCTCAAAATGTGTTGAAAAAAGTGCTTTTCCTTCTGAAATAAGGACATTTCTAAGTGAGCCCAAACTTTTGAATGTTAGTGTATATATTTGAAAACGTCAGTACAGTCTCAGGCGTCTGAATACTTTTGTCTATATATTTGTGTGTTTGTTTTTGTTTGTTCTTAACTCTAACCTCTTCTTAAATTCCATGTTCTGTCATTTAGGATTCGCCCGAGCTCAAATCTCCGGTGACGCAAGAAATCAAAATGGCGTCTTCAAACATGGAGGGCCAAACGCTCCGCCTGACTGTCAGGTTACAGGCCGGGGAGGAGGAGGAGGAGGAGAATGAGGAGGAGGAGGAGGAGGATGAAGAAATTGGAGGTTTTATCAACTCTGATGGAGAGGTGGTGGACTGGGATGCCAGTAAGTTACACTTCACACCTTGACTCACTGGAGGAAGTATTTGTGGAGATCATTGTTTTTTTCTTTTGTTTTGCTCTTTTGACTTTTTTCTTTTGTCTAGAATTCAACCTGAACCAATCACCTTGGTTTTTACAGGTCCAGACCGAGGCTCTGATCACACACAAAGTCCTCCACAGAGCAAGGCAAGTCATTCCGACATACTTTTTGTTTTTGAGACTAAACTCAGCTCACTGTCAAAGTGTATCAGGGCAAATTTCATGTTTTCCTGATTTTCAAAAATTCATTAAAATTATTCCTTAAGAGATATGCAAATATTTTCAACAGATCCTTGTTCAGGGCGATACCGACTATTACTGTGTAAAATGTCAAGTCATTCCGAGATACTTTTTGTTTTTGGGAAGAAAGTCAGCTCACTGTCAAAGTGCATCAGGGCACATGGATCATTTCCTGGTTTTCAAATATTCATTAAAATGATTCCTTAAGAGATATGCAAATATTTTCAAAGGATCCTTGTTCAGGGCGATACAGACTATTATGATGGTAAATTTCAAGTCATTCCGAGATACTTTTTGTTTTTTAGAAGAAAGTCAGCTCACTGTCAAAGTGTATCAGGGCAAATGGATAATTTCCTGAATTTCAGAAATTCATTCAAATTATTCCTTAAGAGCTTTGCAAATATTTTCAAACGCTCTTATCGGGCTTCCGTAGAGCTTCATAACGAGCTGAGTATTTATATGAATCAGGTGTTGTTGCAGCAGTGCAACATCTAAAACATGGCAGACCAGTGTTCCCTGAGGACCAGGGTCGGTAACCACTGCTTTAGAACTTCCCTGAAATGTATTCATCTGGCTTTACTAACGCTGTGCCGTTACACAGGGAAGGATGTTGGCATACATGACACTGATATTTGAAATGATTATGATCGCAGGATGTCGACTTGTCTGCGTCTCGTCTGCAAGGCCAAAACCACAGGTTCAGCAGTAGTCCCACACTCATCATGGAAGTGGTGGGGGATGAGGATGAAAGGGAAGAAGAGGAGGGGAGAGAGAGAATCGTAAAGATGGCAACCATTTCGCCCTTGAACTGTGGTAAACGGAAATCATAAGGGACGCAAACTGTTCCGGTTCAAATATCATCACAGTGAATAGTTAACGGTCTTTTTTTTTCCCCCCTCCACAGCGTCGACAGGAAAGAAACGCAGAAGAAAGAACAAGCTAGCAGAGAAAACGGTGAACGACGCAGAGGAACAAGCTCCAGTAAATCCTGGTGAGTGAGCCGAGTCGAGTCGCGCGGGACGTGGAAAAGGATTCAAAAGTGACGTATTTTAAATGTTTCCTCTTTCTTTGTCACGAAGTAAAGAGAAGAAGCAGAAGAAAGATTACAGAGATCCCTCCGCTATATGCAGACCTGGACTCAGAGCCGGAAAGTGAGTGTTCCGCCTTCCTGGATTTCACACATTAATTCATCAGAATTGATCAGTCTGCATCACGTGTTGTTTTTTTTTTGTTTTTTTTAAATGATAGCGTCGAGGCGTACCAAAAGAAGGAAACACGTCGCTGCCGCTGTGGATTCGGGAGACGCCAACTCCAAAACTGTGCAGCGCGTCGCAGCAAAGCAGAGGAAAGGCAGAAAAAAGAAAGAGGCGAAACAATCGGCTGAAGGAGGAGAAAAGAGCGGCGCTTCAGTCGGTAAGAGCGACTAACGGACGTCACGTCGCGTTTTATATCACGTCATCATACGTGTTTTTTTTCCCCCCTCCCGCTCAGGGAAGAAGCTCCCTGGCAGAAAGAGGCTCCGTTTCCCCGTAGAAATCCCCCCCGAGCTCCTGAAGAAGCCCAAGGAAAAGATCGAGTACCAATGCTCGGTGTGCGGCAAAGAGTTTCCTCACGCCTACAAGCTGGAGCGGCACGAGCTGATCCACACCGGAGAGAAGCCGTACTGCTGCTCCATCTGTGGCCGCGGCTTTAACCAGAAGGGCAACCTCAAGACTCACTACAAAGTCCACTTTGGTGAGTTCACGTCGTACAACGTCTGTTTAATGACGATTTTCCTCTCTCGGAAAAAAATTAGTCGTAAGTTGGCACATGCAAAAATCTTCATAATTTGTTTATTGCAAGAAATATAAAAGAATGTTGCATCATATGACGTGAAAATACAAACATATAGCTTTGTTCAGAAAGTTGACCTGATTCAGCAAAACCAATGTGATTATTTTGGGGGGAAAAAAGAAGCAAAAGTTGAAATATAACTTCTTCTTTTTTATTTTTATTTTTTCAACAAAAGTGGAAACATTACATTTTTTGAAAAAAAAATTGACAAAAGTTGAAATATAACTTTTTTTTTTACAAAAGTTGTAATAATTTTTTTTTTTGTTTACAAAAGTTGTAACATTATATTTTTGATTTTTTTTTTAAACGAAAGTTGAAACATTACATTTTTTGAAAAGAAATTGAAATAAGTTTCAAGCTAGTGCTGAGCACTAGCTTAATGCATGTAATATGCGTTAATGCACATTAACGCATATTACATGCCGCGTTTCCATGACGACTGACTGAAAAAAGACACACGTGACGTCACATTTACGTGCCGCGACACCGGAGTCCAGGCACCTTTTACCAGTTAGCTCCTTTAGCGCCGTTAGCGTTAGCATACAGTGGAACTGGAGCGGTCTGTGTATTGAGCGAAAAGCACAGCGCTAACAGATAACCAGCGTACCTGTGTACTGCGTATGTGTGCCTCTGTTTTTAAAGTTTAGCGTTACTTTAGAGACTCGCGTCTTTTTTTTTTTTTGGTCAGTTGTCATGGAAACGCGTCAAGCGTTACCGTTGACGCCGCTAACTGCCGTTAATGTGCCCAGCGCGACTTCAAAACGATTCTATCAAAGCAGTTGATGATTAATTTAGTCATGGTTTAAAAAGTAACAGTGACACTGAGTTGGACTGATAGATTGTTTTCCTCTGCTTTAAACTGTGTGAAGGTCAAAAGGGAGTCGCGGACTTTGAGGAAGAGTTGAATCCCAACGCGTCGGACCTCTCCGAATACTTGAAGTCTCTGCCGGGGGAGTCCAAGATCAGATCGTCCCTCCATTGCCTTGAATGTGGAAAAGACTGCGAGAGCCAGTCGGCTCTGCAAGCACATCACGTCACGGCGCACACGCACACCGCGGTGCAGTCGGACGCGGCCGAGCACAACGCGCCGCAGCCTCTGCTCTGCAGCCGCTGCGGCGTCCAGTTCACCAAAAAAGAAACGCTGGACGAGCACATGAGAACGCACGTCAAGGAGAAGCGCTTCGCTTGTCCCGACTGCGGCAAGAAGTTCATTAACGAGAGCTACATTCAGATACACCAGCGCATCCACACCGGGGAGAGGCCGTATCTCTGCTCGCAGTGCGGCAGGGGCTTTCACACGGCGTCGTCGCTCAAGCTGCACGAGATGCAGCACTCGGAGGAGCGGCCGTTCGCGTGCTCCATCTGTGGCAAGACCTTTCGGATGAACTCGTACCTAATGGCGCATTACCAGACCCACATCGTCGACAGACCGTTCGTCTGCAGCGTCTGTGGGAAAGGCTACTCCCGCATCGAGGAGCTGAAGGTGCACCACAGGCTTCACACCGGGGAGAGACCCTACGAGTGTGCGGAATGTGGGAAGAGCTTCATTTACCGCCAGGGTCTCCGGCAGCACCAGCGCACACACGCCGGACGACGCATGGGGCCGACCAGGCAGCTCGGTCGGCCCAAGCAGCAGGCCAGGCTGGACGTCTAACAGTCGCTGTTTTTGTTGATTAATGTGACAGTATATCTGCGCTCCTTCCTTCCTTCCTTCCTTCCTTCCTTCTTCCATTCCTCTTCACCTACAGTATAGGCAGCAACATGTCTGAAAATAGCCGTTACAGAATCAGTGTGAACTGGCACCTTACCGTGTTGTCTTTCCACTCTTAATGTGATGTATTCTCTCGTAGCCCATCTGTACAATTTGAGTGCCTTTTGTATCCTGCATGCCAAATACTAATACTTAATGTTGAAAACAATATGCACAATATCATTGTTCTTTTAAAATCCATGTCGATGATGGAATACAGATGTTTTTCAGAAATGCACCCGGGCTGTGTTTCTTGTAGTCATGTGACCGTCCTTTGACTCGAGGGACAACCTAAACACATACTGAACATAAAGGTTATTCATGCTCCATGTCTTGAAACACAAAACTAAGAAGAGGAATCTTACACTCTTTACTCAGCTCTTCCGTTATAAAGCTGTTTAAATGAGCCCTTTTTTTGTATGTTTGTTTTGTTTTTTTCGAAAAAAGGACATGCTAAATTATTAGAAATATGGTGCTTTATTCATATATCTATGAGTCTAATGTGCAAAAATATTTATTTAATGGTGTAAAGAGGAAGTATAAGTGCATTTTAGTCAGCTCTTCCGTTAAAAATGTCTAAATTAGCTTTTTTTTTGTTTTTCCCAAAATTACATGCTAAATTATTAGAAATATGGTGTTTTATTGATATAACGATGAGTCTAATGTGCAAAAATAATTATTTAAAGGTGTAAAGAGGAAGTATAACTGCATTTTAGTCAGCTCTTCCGTTAAAAATATGTCTAAATGAGCTTTTTTTAGTTTTTCCCAAAATGACATGCTAAATTATTAGAAATATGGTGTTTTATTGATATAACGATGAGTCTAATGTGCAAAAATAATTATTTAAAGGTGTAAAGAGGAAGTATAACTGCATTTTAGTCAGCTCTTCTGTTAAAAATATGTCTAAATTAGCTTTTTTTTGTTTTTCCCAAAATTACATGCTAAATTATTAGAAATATTGTGTTTTATTGATATAATGATGAGTCTAATGTGCAAAAATAATTATTTAAAGGTGTAAAGAGGAAGTATAACTGCATTTTAGTCAGCTCTTCCGTTAAAAATGTCTAAATTAGCTTTTTTTTGTTTTTCCCAAAATTACATGATAAATTATTAGAAATATGGTGCTTTATTCATATAACTATGAGTCTAATGTGCAAAAATAATTATTTAAAGGTGTAAAGAGGAAGTATAACTGCATTTTAGTCGGCTCTTCCGTTAAAAATATGTCTAAATTAGCTTTTTTTTTGTTTTTCCCAAAATTACATGATAAATTATTAGAAATATGGTGCTTTATTCATACAACTATGAGTCTAATGTGCAAAAATATTTATTTAACGGTGTAAAGAGGAAGTATAACTGCATAATATACTTTAAACAACAAAAATAGTTAGCATATCGTAGTACAAGCAGACGATTAATGCGTCACACAGGTGTTACTGGCGTTGTTTGCCTATTTTTGTCTTCCCGACCTGGCAACCCTGTCAGTTAGCTAGCTCCGCCCTTCCTGTCGTTAGCGCTTTAAAGCTAACTGTCACCACAGCCCACCAAACCAAACCCCCCCCCTCCCGAAATTCTGGAAATAAACACGTTTTTCCGCACGCGAACACACAAACAACAACTGCGTGGATGACGCACGCACTCGGGGAAACGTCAACCGAAGCGAAACGTCGTGATATTTCACGCGCCATGAATGAGGTGAGTGGCGAAGAAAAACAAAACAAAATATATCACATCATCAAACAATCTGCGCTAGCTTGTGTTTGCTACGTGCGTTAGCCACTTAGCAGTGCAAATGTGTGCGTGAGGCAGTGATTTAGCTTCGACAGCGGCGACAGAGAAACACACGACACTCGCTGTTTCCGGGACTTATTATGGTATGTTTCTCTGTGACATTCATGTTGACATTATTGACATGACGCTGTCACACGATAATAACGCGTGTGAGACACGTGGAATATTCAATAATCACTGTACATTAGTTAGTTTGGTTATACACCGTAAACATGAAGACATGACCATTTTACACTGAAAAGTTCACGTTTATTCATGTTATTATGTTCATTTTGTGTGGATATTAAACCTATTTTGCGGGTACAAATGAGTATTCAGTGCTCCGTATATTTAAGAATGAGTAAATGTCAATAAATGCGCTTTAATTTTTCTGTCTCTTGTTCAGGGATCGTCCTGGAAGTGTTGGGATGGAGCCGTCCCCCGTTACCATGGCACCACGTCTGATCCACCACCCGAGTCTGCTCGCGAACACAACAGTCAAAACCAGGCCAGATGTGGAAAGGACTCGACTGAGACCGTTTCAACGGGAAGAGAAACTGAGGCTGAAAAGGTCGACGTGGTAGAAGTCGCAGTTTGGTCCGAGGACGAGGACGAGGACCGGCCCACTGCAGCGGCGGGAAAAGCCCTCGCAAAGATCCTCAGAGACGAGAGGAAGCGCTTCTGTCACGTCTGTCGAAAACCGCTCAAAGGTCGGAATCACCGGTGTCGAAGCGCCGAGAGACTTCACAAACAAACGCACAAGTGTTTGCACTGTCGGAGGCGCTTCAGCTGCCGAACCACGCTGGTCGTTCATCTGCGGAGCCACGCCAAACGGAAGGCCTTCTTCTGCCCCGTGTGCGGCCTGAAGTTCTCGCTGATGACGCGCGCGACGTCTCATCTGAAAACGCACGCGGAGCGCGCCGCGGTCGCGCCGAGGGAGCCGGAGAGAGCGGAGACGGCGGCGAGTTCGATCGCCACGGACCAAGAGTGGGATCCAGGCGACTCTGGTGGGTTTGTTTAAACCATACGTGATCAGCTTTAAAGACCTCCACAAGTGGTACTCAAACCTTTTACGCCATGGAACGCTCACGATTCGATTCTCGATTCAACCGATTCTCGATTCAACCATTCTCGATTCGTATGATTCTCGGATTAAAACGATTCTCGAGTCAACCGGTTATCGATTCATACACTTCACGATTCAAACACCATTCTTGAATCAAACGATTCTCGATTCAAATTATTCTAGATTCATACGATTCTCGATTCAAACCACTCTCAATTCAAACTATTCTCGAGTCATACGATTCCCGATTCTTGATTCATACGATTCTCGAATCAAACTATTCTCGATTAATATGATTCCCCGACTCGTACAATTCTCGATTCAACCGATTCTCGATTCATACACCTCTCGATTCAAACCATTCTTGAATCAAACGATTCTCGATTCAAACGATTCTCGATTAATACGATTCCCCGACTCATACAATTCTCGATTCAACCGATTCTCGATTCATACACTTCTCGATTCAAACCATTCTTGAATCAAACTATTCTCGATTCAAATGATTCTAGATTCATACGATTCTCGATTCAAACCATTCTCAATTCAAACTATTCTCGATTCATATGATTCTTGATTAATACAATTCCCCGACTCATACACTTCTCGATTCAAACCATTCTTGAATCAAATGATTCTCGATTCAAACCATTCTTGAATCAAACGATTCTCGATTCAAATGATTCTAGATTCATACGATTCTCGATTCAAACCATTCTCAATTCAACCCATTCTCGATTCAAACCATTCTTGAATCAAACGATTCTCGATTCAAATGATTCTCGATTCATACGATTCTCGATTCATACGATTCTCAATTCAAATCATTCTCGATTCATACGATTCTCGAGTCATACGTTTCTTGATTCATACGATTCTCGATTCATATGATTCCCGATTCATACCATTCTCAATTCAATAATTGATATGATGCAAAGTGTGTTGAGGCAAATTATGGCATCAAATCAATACAGTTTGTACAAAATAATGTGATTTTTAAAAGGCAAACTTAAGACAAAAGTTAACATTTATTCATTCAAAACAAATAATAATAAATCTGCTTTCATTAGGTGACTTTTTTTGTGTGTTTCACGCACACAAATGAAACATAGCACACATGTTAATCATGTCGGGACCGTCCAAAAAGTCAATGACGACTTTGCCGTAAGTCCTACGGGAAGGCCGCCATCTTGGGCTGAATGGCCATTTTTGGGCGTTTTTGGCGAATTTGCACCAATGCTACAAAATCAATTTTTTGTATTGGTACCATCAGTGTACTATGCACAAAGGAAAATAAAACTGTATGCTCATTTTCTGAATATCTCTGCCTCTAATGTGTGTTTATTTTGTGTTTTATTGCTCCTAATATTGGTTTGTCCTCTGGTGACACCCCGCAACAGCCTCACAAAACAAACCTGGAACACAGCGGTCGGTGAACGCAGCGCCCTGCAATCGTCAGAAGGACCTGGAGGCCACGGAGCTCTTAAAGTGTCCAGAATGTCACGAGGAGTTCCAGAGCTCGTACGCCAGAGACCGCCATCTGAAACAGAAACACGGCAAACACCCGTTTCACAAGTGCTGCCACTGCGGACAGACGTACAGGACCCACCGGAGCTTGACCGTGCACCAGAGGATATACCATCGGCAGCCTGCAGTGACTGTGAAATGTGAGGAAGAGCACGGCGCTCCAAAGACGAACGTGTGTTCCACGCGTGGAGAGCAGTTCGCTGGCGACGCGTCGCTGAAAAAGCACCTGGTCGTTCACTCTGGGACGAGGCGGCACAGGTGCACTTTTTGTGGGAAAGGTTTCACGCAGATTGGAAACCTGAGGACGCACCAGACGCTTCATAAAGGTGAGAACACACAAGTTTTTAAACGTTTTCCATTAAAAGTCAGACTTTTATTCATTAAAAGAGTTGCAAAATAGACTAGAAAATATAGTCGAGACATTGACGAGATTAGAAATAATGATTTTTATTCCAAATCAAGTTTTCAGCTGTGCTAACATCATCGCACAAGGGTTTTCTAATCATCCAATAGCTTCTAACGCCATTAGTTAACACAATGTACCATTAGAACACTGTAAATGGGCCTCTATACACCTATGTACATATTCCATTAAAAACCAGTTTTTGCAGTTAGAATAGTCGTTTAGAGTGTATTTATGATTAATTTAGATGTTAGATCCATTGAAAAAAAGTACTTTGCCTTCAAAAATAAGGGAGTTGAAAAAAAAAAATCTAATTTTTTGTTTTCCTCCAAAAAAATTTTTCTCACATTTATATTTTTTTTCCTCAAAAATTTAACTTTTTTCCTCAGAATTTCGAAATTTTATTTTTTTTCTCAAAATTTTATGTTCAAAAAATAAGGTCATTTAAATTTTTTTTTTCTCAAAATGTCAACATTTTAATTTTTTTCTCAAAATTTCTTTCTTTCATTTGTGACTTTTCCATTCAGGATGAAGAGGTTTGTGTGTTTCTTCATAACATCTCTATATTAAGTAGTGTGAAGGAGGTTGTGTTTATTTCGAATATTTCCGATCACACCCTTTCTATAAATGTTGATATTTTAACTATTTATTAACTTTTCTTTTCTTTTAATAGGGAAATTAAACAAGACGGTCGAGTCCCAGAACAGCTCGCCTCAACCAAAAGACTCGTCAGTGGAAATCTTCTTGTGCCGCTTGTGTTGGACTCAATTTTCAGATGAACAGCGTTTAGAGGAGCACGTAAAGCAAGTCCACGAATCCAAGAAGAAGCCGTATTCCTGCACACGGCGCGACAAGGCGTTCGTGCGCGTCCAGAAACTGAAAGAACACGAAGCGGCACGCGGGGGTTTGAAGCAGCTCCCGTGTCTCCGGTGTGATGAAGGTTTCCAGACCTCAGAGGAACCGGAGAACCACGAGCAGCGTCACGAGGAAGAGAAACCGTTCCAGTGCATTATCTGTGGTAAAAGGTTCAAGCGGAGACCGACGCTCAGAGCTCACTATGCCATGCATTCGGGAGCTAAGCCCCATCTCTGCTTTCTCTGCGGTAAATGCTACGCCCGCGCTGAGGATTTCAAAGTGCACCTCAGAGTTCACTCCGGAGAGAAGCCGTACCGGTGTGAGGAGTGTGGGAAGAGTTTCTACTACAGACAGGGCTTCAGCACACACAAGCAAAGTCATAGTAATACCAAACCCACGAGACCTGCTCTGCAGCTCGGCAGACCCAGGAAGTCAAACAGGCCCCAGAAGATCTCGCAAAGACCTGATTCAGATGGAGAGGACCCCACCTGGAAGCCTCCTGACCAGGGTAAGTGAAGTGTGCTCGTATGAGGTATCATCACTGACCTACACTCTTAGAAATAAGGGTTCCAAAAGGGTTCTTCGACAAGGGCTGAGGTTCTACCTGGAACCATTTGCTTCTGAAAAACCCTTTCCCAAAGAAAGGGTTTCTAAAGTAGCGCTAAACTTACGCAGTACACAGGTACGCTGGTTATTTGTTAGCGCTGCGCTTTTCGTTTCATAAACGGAACGCTCCAGTTCCGCTGTAGGCGCGCTAACGGGCGCTAAAGGAGCTAACGCAGCTAACGCAGCTAACGCAGCTAACTGGTAAAACGGTGCCTGGACTCCGGTGCCGCGGCCGCGTAAACATGACGTCACTGTCCGTATCTTCTGTATCTGAACGGGTGCTTATAATAAAATTAACACGAACAGTTTGTTTCTGCAGGAAACAGGCATCATCATCATCATCAGCTCGAGGACCGAGACGATTCCACCGTGGAGGACGACGACGACAACCAGGTCAGGGAAGAACTTCCCGAGCATCCTGCTGTCGTTGTAAAACGAATTCATGCCCACTATGTGTTTTCCTTCAGACATCCACGTGGAAATTTGGCCATCATAATAAATCAGTGGGTTTGTGGGAACAGAACCCGAATGGCTCTGACGTGGGGACGGCAGAGGCCCAGGAGGAGGAGGAGGAGGGAGGTTACAGTGCCCTCTTCAGGGACACGGTAGGAAGTGCGCCCAATCACATCCAGTCTGAAAAAGTCAAATGAATTGGTGACTTTTAAAGGAATACTTCACTGATTAGCATTTAGCGTTGTATTGCTAGCATACGAGTAGCATTTTTTTATTTTTTATTATTGTGCTTCCAAACCACAGTTTCCTCGGAGTTGAGAATCATTCTTTATTTTTTGTTACATGCCCACCAGTGTCTCTTGGTGCTGTTAGCTTAACTGTTAGCAAAGATGGCGGACACTGTTTACATTCTGCGTCCCCCTACGGGTGGGTCTAAAAAGTGCGGAATTGCAGTGCTAATTCCGCACTTTGTCACTTGTCCTTGGTCCGAGGCTTGAAACTGCAAAGCTATTTCCGCACTTTTTAGACCCACCCGTAGGGGGACGGAACCTCATTCCCAGAATGTAAACAGTGTCCGCCATCTTTGCTAACAGTTACGCTAACAGGACCAAGTGTCACCGGTGGGCATGTAACAAAAAATATAGAATGAAGACATTTCTCGACTCTGAGGTTGTGAAGCACAATTTTTCAAATATGCCACCCGTATGCTAGCGATACAAAGCTAAATGCTAATCGGTGAAGTATTTCTTTAAGCCGTTGAAGACTGTTCTTAGTCTTTCTTTGATTCACAGGATCACTTTGAGGCGAGCTGCGCAGCAGAGCCGTGCTCCTGGACCGAGTCTGAGACGTCTTCCTCGCCGCCGCCATCAGCCGTCCGCGTCAGATTGAAGAGGAAGAGGAGGATCGCACAGGTCATGCTAAAGAAAGAGACCCCAGGACCCCCTGAGGGCCACGCCCTCAGCCTCGTACGTGAAGGTGAGTCTCAGCGCGTGAATGCAAAACATAACATCACGCCAGAGACTTGTCGCGTCCTCACAAGCTTGTGTTTTTTCCGTCCGTCAACGTCAAGAAACTCAAAGAACGCCCAAATCCGAGGACGAGGAAAGCGCCGTGAAACAGCCTCAGGCGAAGCTGCCGGCGGCGCCCAGCAGGCCGAAGAAGAAGTACGAGTGTCCGACCTGCGGAAGAGTCTTCTCCGTCAACACGGGTCTGCGGCGGCACCTTGTGATTCACACGGGGAAAAGGCCGTACAAGTGCTTCATCTGTGGGAGGGGATTCACCCAGAGTGGGAACCTGAAGACGCACATGAAAGTCCACAGAGGTAACGACAGCGGAATCTCTGTCCTTCTTTGATGCGTGCTGGGATTTTAACGATTGTTTTGTGTTTTGTTTTTTTTCCTCGCAGGAGAGCTGCCGAACTGGACGTTGCTTCAGGAGACGCGTCCCCCCGAAGAACCCGCCGCGACTGTGCACGTGTGCGGAGAGTGCGGAATGGACTTCGCGCAGAAAGAGCAGCTGGACGAACACAAAGAGAGCCACAAGAAGCCTCACGCGTGCCTCGAGTGCGACAAGACGTTCAAAAGCGAGTACTACTTTAAAATACACCAGCGCATCCACTCCGGGGATTCGCCGTACGTCTGCGGCGAGTGCGGCAAGAGCTTCGTCACGGGGAACGCGCTGAAGAAACACGAGCTGACGCACACCGGCGAGAGGAACTTCCGCTGCGAGCAGTGTGGCAAGGCGTTCTCGCAGTCCTCCCACCTCAAAGTGCACCTGAAGACTCACACGGGAGAGCGACCCCATCTCTGCTCGATCTGCGGTAAAAGCTACTCCAGAGCGTTCACGCTGAAGGTTCACCTGCGCGTTCACACGGGAGAGAACCCCTACACCTGTGACAAATGTGGCAAGAGATTCTACTACACTCAAGGCTATCAGCAGCACCTGAAGGTTCACAACAAGAAGCCAAAACCGCCGAGTAAACCTCTCGGGAGACCAAAACAGTAATAAACAATGTCGGTAATCTGAGTAGAAATAGTAAATGTATTACAGGTAATGCATTTAAAAATGATACTGATGCAACTGGCTAAAAACTTGCTATGACTCATATATTATTATTACAGTCTATCATAATAAGTACACAACTCTAAGAGAATAAACCATTACAGTATATGAAGCTTCTGTGTAATTATTTGTGTAATTATCGTCTTAGTTTCTTCATATATGTGTATATGTATATATTTTTTGCATGGATATATATGTGTGTATGTATGTGTATATATATATGTGTGTATGTATGTGTATATATATATGTATATATATATATGCATGTATAAATGTATATGTATATGTATATATATTTATATATATATGTTTATATATATGTATATATATGTATATGTGTATATACATACATATATGTATGTATATATATATGTATATATATACATGTATGTATATATATATACATATGTATATATATATATTCATATGTATACTCTTGACTCTTGACTTGATATGTATATGTATATATATGTACATATGTATATATATATTTATGTATATGTATATATATATATATATATTTATGTATATATATATATGTGTATATGTATATATATATATATTTATGTATGTATATATATATATATATTTATGTATATATATATATATGTATATTATGAATCATATATGGCTTATTTCCTTCATAAAATAAGACTTCACTGTGAAGTATAGTGAAGGTGCTTTTATTTTGGTGACCCAAGCCAGCCGGAAGTTATCATGTTACCGTATGTGGCTAGCAGCTAAAGCTAGAAAGGTTGTCATCATCATCATCATCATCTTCAGACCCAAACGCTTGTTTAACTTAAGCCACAAGTTGGTGGATATACATCTTTTTGCGCATCTGTTTGCGCACGTTGCGCACGAAGATGCGAGTCGGATAGAAACGCTGCCATGGCGTTTTAATAAACTTTTTTTTTTTTTTTTTTTTTACCTGAGGGGGAGAATCTATGCCGAGGTTGGTCAAACATGTCTATTGTCTGTTGTTAGCTAGCTAAATTAGCGGCTGTTACGTGAACGGATGCGATATAAAAAAAATAAAAAAACCTAAAATAATCGTATCGTGTGTGAACGCTGGACTCTGGAGGGTCTGTGCGGGCTGATGTTCCTTTGTTTTTGTCGCCTGGGGGGCGGCTAGCGGCGAGCTAATTGCTAATATAACCAAGAGTGAACGCTGTGTGTGTGTGTGTGGAGGTAAGCTAGCAGGCTAAACAACAGTTGGTACGAGGTGGCCGCTGACCGGAGGGCTGGTCACATCAGCCCCGGACTGAGGCTCACACAGAGGTCAACACACCGATGCCCGCTTCCCGGTGTGGTGGTGTTGCTGCTCGGGTACTTTTTTTTTTATTGAGTTACCGCAGACACCAACAGGTCAGACCGATGAAACTCGCATTGAGAGTTAAACGTTATGAAAATCAACATGACTCCCCTTTTAAGCTAATGCTACCGAGCTAACTGTCACATTTGACAGGCCACAGGGAATCATCATCATCATCATCATGTCATCAGTGATGCTCTCTCCTCTTCGAGATGTTCTTCACTCTCATCCATCCATCACAGTGGGGGGCCTCCGTCCTGCTGAAGTGTCCTTGAGCAGAGCGCTGGATGTCATCCAGGATGGGAGGCTCTGGTGTGGATATCCGACACCCCCTCACCCTCACCCTGTAGAAGGGGACAAGTGGCATCACTGCAGAGCGTTTAACGCTCCCGTGTCATCGATCAGCCATCGATGCACAGAGTTCAGGGCTTTTCCAGGTCGCGTGAAGCTTTGACGTCGTTCGTCATCGCTGACCTTGACTTGCGTGAGCGCCTCCGTTAACGTGGACCTGGCTGCTCAACGCTCACGCTCTCCCAACACGGCTGCCAGCTGGCGAGGAAGTAAACCCAGATGATTATTATGTCATTTAAAGTCTAATTGGGCTAATTTGAACATGTGTTTGCCTCTTCGCGTTAGCTCGGATTTCGAATGTAAACCGCTCACGTTCCACCGAATGTTTTTATCTCTGTGGACTTTGGTGTGGCAGAGTGAGTGGTTTACTGAAGGCGAGGCAAATCAAAGTCCTTTTGTCTCCGACTGCAGCCTTGATGCTGTCATCATAGCTTCCCGCTCCCAGTTGTATCCATGGAAACGGCTGCGTTCTCGCCAAACGTTCCAGTGTTGTTGATTTGTCAAATACTGTAGTCATTTCTTCCAGATACATGCTGTTCACTGACTGCTCCTTTTTTTCCCCGTCTTTAAAAGGTGTCTCTTTGGGAGATGGGCTCAGAAAACCCGGACGACTTTGGCCCTGCTGACCCCCTGATCCTCGACGAGGGAGATGAGCAAGAAATCGGAGGCCTGATCAACTCGGACGGGGAGGAAGTGGATTTGTCCGATCTCGGTGAGTGAGAAATAAGACGTCGTCGTGACCGAGTTGCTCGTGTTTTCCGTTGGCGTGGGTTAGTCTGTAAGTTCATCCTTCTGTTCGCAACTTCCTGTCTACAGTTTCTGAGCCAAAGCCAAACATATATGAACATATATGTGTATATATGTACATATGTGTATATACGTGTATATGTACATATGTGTATATGTACATATGTGTGTATATATGTGTATATGTACATATGTGTGTATATATGTGTATATACGTGTATATATGTACATATGTGTATATATGTGTATATGTACATATATGTGTATATATATACGCACATATATACTCATATATATATATACATATGTATGTATATATATATATATATATATATATATATATATATATATATATATATATATATATATATATATATATTATGAATCATTTCCTTCTGTGCATTTATTTGTGTAATTCAATTATGTGTGTTTTTGTTTTTATGGCACATTTCCTTCATAAAAATAGAAGACTTCACTGTTAGGTATAGTGAAGATGCTTTTATTTTGGTGACCCAAGCCAGCCTGAAGTTATCATGTTAGCGTATGTGGCTAGCAGCTAAAGCTAGAAAGGTTGTCATCATCATCATCATCACCATCATCATCATCAGACCCAAACGCTTGTTATAATTTAAAGTGTAAAGGTGGACACTTTCCCACTTTGTTTCCTAAAGGAAGTGTTTGTTTCCACACAGGACACAGGAGCGCCGTCCCCGGCATCGCGCTAACCACCGCCGCCTCGAAGGCGTTCGCTCCGACCGAGAATGAAAAGCAGCCGTGTCTCCACAGCTGCTCGGTGTGCGGCAAAGACTTCCCGTACGCCTCCAAACTGCAGCGCCACCTGCGCACTCACTCGGGCGAGAGGCCGTTCCCCTGCTCCATGTGCGAGAAGAGGTTTCCGGAGAAGGGGCTCCTCATGATCCACGAAAGGGTCCACACGGGCGAGAAGCCGTTCCCGTGCACTTTCTGCGAGAAGCGCTTTGCCAGTCAGGGCGAGCTCCGGCTGCACCGGCGGACTCACACCGGCGAGAGGCCGTACCACTGCTCCATCTGTCTGAAGAGCTTCTCTCGCCACTGGCATCTGAAAACGCACTTGGAGGCGATGCACTCGGAGGTCGTCGCCGGCTTCAGCAGGAAGAAGTTCCCGTGTTCGGACTGCGACAAGAGCTGCAACTCGGCGGCCGAGCTGAGGGACCACCAGAGGACTCACACGGGAGAGAGGCCCTACCAGTGCTCTTTCTGCGACAAGCGCTTCGCCCTGTCCGGCACGCTGGTCCGACACGAGCGCCTCCACACGGGCATCACGCCGTACCACTGCTCCGACTGCGGGAAGACGTTTGCGCAGCAGTGGACGCTGACGACGCACATGCGCACGCACACGGGCGAGAAGCCGTACAGCTGCGCGCAGTGCGACAAGGCCTTCGTGGCGCCCGGCGAGCTGCGGAGGCACACGAGGATCCACACGGGCGAGAAGCCGTACACCTGCGCCGACTGCGGGAGGCACTTCTCGCTGGCGGGAACTCTGAGGAACCACAAGCGGTCGTGCACACAGAGCAAAAACCAAACGACGCCGACCGCCGGCGTCACCTCTGAGCCGGGTCGAGGTCCAGGCGGTGAGTCGTCCCAGCAGGACCTGACCGACAACGTCCCATCTGAGGTAACGACGACACGCTGGAGCTGCAACTAACGAGTATTTTCATCATCGATTAATCTGTCGATTTCTTTCTCAATGAATCGTTTAATCCATAAAATATCAGAAAAATTGAGGTTTGCTCTTCTGCTTTTGTTCTTCCATCAGGTGTCAGACCCTCAGAGCTCACCCAGCTCAGTCCGTCCCTGTTCCTCAGAGAACGTGAATTGCGACGAAGCCGCTCGGGGCGAAGCAGAAGATCAGCAGGCTGATTCTGCGTCCAGTCCACGAATGAACGTCGTCGTTAAAGAGGAGGAGGAAGAGGAACCTCTGTGTGGTAAATGTGACATTTCAAAAAAAAAAACGTCTTCCAGTTCCAGTTGAACGACAAATACCTGATATTGATTTGTTGGGATTTGTTTTTTTACCGTCTGTAGAAGAAGAAGAAGAAGAAGAAGAAGTCCCTGAGCAGGTTTGTGGGAGCAGCGAGGATCGTACCATAATGGAGGAAAGTGAAGAGCAGCAGCAGCAGAACAGCAACACAGAGATTTTAATTACAGTGAAGGAAGAAGAAGAAGAGCCCGTCGACAGTAAGTCAATTAATACAATTTTGAGAGAAAAATTTTTTTTTTTAGAAAAAGATTTTGAAAATATTTGAAAAAAATATTTTTTTTAGAAAAAAAGTCCTTATTTTTTTAAGGCAAAGCACTTTTTCAATGAATATAACACATTTTGAAGAAGAAAAAAAAAATGCAATTTTTTTTGAATTTTTGAGAAAAAAAAATAAAAAATTGGAAATTTTGAGATTTGAGAAAAAAAATTTTTGGAGAACTTTTTTTTAAATTTTGAGAAAAAATTTTTTTTTCAGGGAAAATCGTTTTTTGAGAAAAAAAAATTTGACGGCAATAAATTGTGGAAAACACAACAAAAGTTGTATAGATGAGCCCAAACTTGTAGTGTTTTTGGAGGATTTATAAACATCTAACAGACAAACATGCTTACTCGACTGTGATGTTACGATATAAATCTTATATATACGACAATGTTGCATTGAAATATTTGATGTTTTCAACACCCGCTTATGTTTGCAGTGAGCGGAGAAGACGCCGCCGATGTCGCTAACGGTAAAAAAGAGAGTCCTCCAGCATCGCCGGTGCAGAAGCAGTCGAAGAACAACCGCACGAAGAGCTCTTACTGCTGTGGGCTCTGCGGACGAGACTGCCACAAGATGTCGGCGCTGCAAATCCACATGAGGATCCACTCGGGCGAGAAACCCTATCAGTGCACGCTGTGTGGGAAGCAGTTCACGCAGAAGGGTCAACTCAAAGGTCACCAGAAGGTCCACACGGGCGAGAAGCCGTTCGCCTGCCCAGACTGTGGGAAGAGCTTCGCCCACTCGGGAGCCATGAACCGACACCGGCTCACGCACACGGGGGAACGGCCCTACCACTGCTCCATGTGCAACCGGAGCTTCAACCAGTCCGGACGCTTGAGGGAACACGAGAAGATCCACTTTGGCGAGAAGTTTGACTGTCCCGAGTGCAAGAAGAGCTTCACCAGGGCGTCGAGCCTCAAGAACCATTTCAGGCTCCACACGGGGGAGAGGCCGTACGCCTGCAGCGTCTGCGGGCGAGGGTTCAGCCGCTCGCAAAGCCTGAGGCTGCACAAGCGGAAGCACGAGCTGATACAGACTGAAGAGGGCGAGGAGGACGAGGAGGAGGAGGAAGAGGAGGAGGAGGAGGAGGAGGAGGACGAGGAGTCTGCGCACAACGAGAAGAACGAGGAGTTCTCGCAGAGCGACGACGACTCCCCGATTAACATGTGCGTGACGGACAGAAACGACTTGTAATGTATTTCCGTGTGCGGCGCGCGTCTGTGGCGCTGTCGCGCGTGCAATGGACGGTGTACTCGGTGTACTGTGAAGCGAAGTAAGTACGACTACCTCTGTGAATATATACAGTTATTGAGCATTTGAGCGGTGCTTCAGCCAAGGTGTATTTAAGCTAAACGTATTTAAAGGTGCGGACAAACGAACTCGTAGACGCAGCTCCGGACGAAAACGACTATTTAACGCAACTTTTGATGAAATTGTTGAAACGGTTTAGACGATGGAAACGAAGGCGTCGCGTCCTGTTTGTCCCTCTCATAATTATCATAGTATTTATGGTAGTACAAATGAGACTCTTTTACTTGTTTGTGATTCCAGTTCTTGTCCATGCAGTATTTTCTTTGTTTGTTTTCCCCGTCAAAGTAATTGTGTACGTGGAAATTTGACTGAAGAGTAATTGTTGTTGTTGTTTTTGTTTGTTTGTATCCGACGTCGCTGCAGCCACTGAAGCTGGAAGTCGTCGGGTTGTTTGGGAAACGTGCCCAGTCGTGTCCTGAAACGGTGGCGTAATAATAATAATTCATCAGGTGTTTGCCAAAAACCGTTAAAGCCTTAGTGGTGATTTCATTTTTAAATGTCTGTTATGTTGTGTTGCAGCTACTGAAGAACCAAATAACTAAAAGAAAAAAAAAAAAGAAAAAAAAAAGAGGGGTTCACCTGGTTTTAAACAGCTCCTCAAGGCCAAATATAACCATTGTGAATGGATGGAAGTGTTTGCACGGCAGCCATTTTGACACGTCGAGCAGGAAAAGCATCAGGTAAAAAACACTGAACTGTGATTTTCGCACTCGTCAAAAATGTCGTCCGTGCAAAGGAATCGTCCCTGACATGAAAGCCGATCATTGGAACCCGTGGAGTGTACGTGGTTCATTCTGCCCAGTGCTGCCTCTGTCTAAGTGTATGGAACATGTTATACTGATCAATAAAAAACAATATACATTTTAGAGTTTTGAGTTCTTCAAAATTGTAATTGTTCACAAATTTAATTACACTGGAACAAGTACGCCCGCATTAATCATTTAATAAACTAACCCTAAACTAAATTAACTCAATACTGGATGCAGGACGAGTAAGTAAAGTAAAATACATTGATAAATACATGTATTTTGTATTTATTACATTATTTCTTCATTCATTTATTCTTTTATGTATTTATTTACCCATTCATTCACGATTTGATACGGTTTTACGGGTCGTGAACGCGACATGCGAATACAAAAAAAACATTCCGAGGCTCATTGAACGCCACACGAAGATAAACAGACCCACACCGTGCGCGCACGCAGTTTAAGCTAGCCTACGTTTAGCACTCGCCTCACGCTAATGTAGCGGCTTTCAGAAGGAAAAGTTGCGCTGTTTGTGTGCGCATAAAGCTCCAAGAATACACAGGTAAGTACGGTAAATATGCGGCTGTTGTCAGCAGTTGTCGTTGAGCTCAGCTCGCGTTATTTCCCGTTGACGGCGACGTTAAAGGTAGCTAACGCTAATGAACCTTTATCCTTACATTAGCTCCAGTAATGTAGCGGCGGCTACCGTCCTCTGTCCCGTCTCTCTGCGCCGAACACTGCTGCTCCTTGTTTTCCAAATAATAATGACCGTGTTGTTGTTGTCCAAACTGCGGCTTTTTTAGACCGTGTCACGTGTCGTGTGTCTCGCCTGTGAACTTTGGCATTCACGCGACTGTGCGCCGTTAGCTTAATGTGCAGAAACTTTGCAAGACGTCAACGCTAGCTGTGTTTAAGACGTGTACAAAGTCGTAAACATGTGTTTATGTGTTGTATGGTAGGATTTTAGGTGACTATAATACAACTAAAGTAGTTGTTTTAGCATAATGTGGCGTGTCTCTTGTCCTCTCTGTCCACCTTTCTGTCCTCCACCATTTTTCCTTTCACCCCAACGGTCGAGGCAGATTGTCGAGTCTGGTTCTGTCAGGGTTTTAAAATGCGAAATGGGGTAAAACAGTCGATATTGGGCTCAGTGGTGTGTAAAATGTGTGAAAAGCTGATTAAAAAAAAAATTAAATCGCGGAGCTCCATGGTTTGGGGGCGGGAGGTGGTCGTGGTAGTGGCCGCCTCGGGCCCCCCTGGGCCGGGTAAGCGTCTGCGGAGGTCCCGGTGTCAACCTCCAGGAGGTAGAGAAAAAATGACAAAGTGTTGACTTCCAGGGTTTTGGGGGGGGGGCGGGAGATGGTGGTGGTTGTGGCCGCCCCAGGGCCCCCCTGGGCCGGGTATGCGTCTGTGGAAGACCCGGTGTGGACCTCCAGGAGTTGATGCCTGGTGCTTGCTCAGTGTGTGAATTGTTGGGTTTATTTGCCCTTTATGATGTTATATATCTGGTGTGTCTGAGCAATTATGATGCCGTGCCTTGTTACATTTAATGTATGATGCGTATCATTATGCAAACTTAATTTAACCTCTACGTTTCACATTCATTTTGTCTGATGCACATTGTTTTTTGTCCGCTCCGCTCACCACTTCTCCAGGAAGTGGGATTCATCACGTGACTGAAACTCTTGGTCATTGTCTACTTTTTCCTTCCTTGTATGTGTGTGTGTGTCTTCAGCCTCTCACTTTGACACACACACGCACACACACTCGGGATGGTTTCGTACAAGAGGCTGAACCCTGAGGATGTCCAGTTTTCCTCTGCAGTGTTGTTGGAGGAGCCTCCTCGCCATGTTCCTGCCCAACAAGACGTTTGTTCAGTAAGTAATATTGTGCTAACTTGTGCCACTTCAAGGTCGTTATTTGTTTATATCTTACTCCGTTTGTTACTCATCAAAGGGGCAGGAGCCGGAGGAGGCGTCCCTGCTTCCCCGTATGCCGTCGTGCTCCGTCACCACAGGCCTCCTGGTGATCGGCTGCCTGCTGCTGCTCCTCTGCGGCGGCTGGCTCCTGGGCACCATGTTCTGGATGCACAATCCGCCCAGCCAAGAGCCGCACAGGCCGCCATCTCCGGCGGCGCCGGCCCCGTCGGCGAACCAGACGGCGACCGCCTCCCAGCGCGAGGCGTGCGCCGCGATCCCGGAGGCGTGGAGGTTTGACTGCTACCCCGAAAGAGGCGCCGTCGTGACCAGAGAGATGTGCGAAGCCAGGGGCTGCTGCTTCGCCCCCGCTTCCCCGTCGTCGGGGGGAAACGGCGTCCCGTGGTGTTTCTATCCGTCGGATTTCCCCTCCTACGCGCTCCAGTCGATCAACGAGACGTCCCTGGGACACGAAGGCGTCCTCGTGAGGAAGGCGAAGACCTACTACCCGGCAGACGTCCTCACGCTCGCCGTGGAGATAAGACACGAGACGGACACGCGGCTACGCGTCAAGGTGAGCGAAGGGATTGATTTTAAAAAACCGCACAGTTTTTAAGCGACGACAAAGTTGACGGCTTATGTCATCCCCGTTCCGTTGTCTTTTTCGTGTTTCGGGTTTCAGATCACCGACCCTTCTAATCCGCGCTTTGAAGTCCCGATCTCTGTCCCCACCCCCGCCAGGAAGTCGGAAAGTCCCGCCTACATCGTGGAGCTTTCAAAAGAGCCGTTTGGTCTCATCGTGAAGAGAAGGTCTACGGGAGCGGTGCTGTAAGTCCAACTCGTGTTAACTGGTAAAATCAAAGACATCTTTGCACATGACTCCATACATCCATGATGCTGTTGTTCTCCTCCTCCTCCTCCTCCTCCTCCTCCTCCTCCTCCTCCTCCTCCTCCTCCTCAGGCTGAACACCACAGTGGCTCCCCTCTTCTATGCCGACCAGTTCCTCCAGTTCTCCACCGCTCTGCTCACGCGGTTCGTCTACGGCCTGGGAGAACATCGCTCCACCTTTCTCCACGACGTCCACTGGGACACGCTGACCATGTGGGCCAGAGACGTGCCTCCTATGGTAAGTATGTGAGACCACGTGTTTTTCCATTGTTCTGCTTATAGCACACAGGACAGGATCAGCTGTATCGGACTTAAACATGACCTGCATGTATCTAGAAGAGTCTACAGTATATCATAGTACACACGTTTGGGCTCACCTATACAATGTTTGTCGTGTTTTCCATTAAAAGTCAGACTTTTATTCATCAAAAGTGTTGGAAAATATAGTTAATGTTATATTTATTGAAAGAACATGCTTTTCCATAAAAATTAAGAAAATTTCCCTCAAAATTTTGAGAAAATAAATTAATATTTTGAGAAAATAAATTTATATTTTGAGAAAGAAATCAACATTTTGATTTAAAAAAAATAAAATGTTGATTTCTTTCTCAAAAAATTAATTTTTTCTCAAAATTTTTATTTAGTTTCTCAAAAAAATTGGTTTTTTTCCTTCAAAAATAAGCAAATTTAAAATAATTTAAAAAAAAATTCTCAATTTTATTTTTTTAAATCAAAATGTTGATTTCTTTCTGAATATGTTTCTTCAAAATTAAGGACATTTAAAAAAAAATCTCAAAATGAAAGAATTTTCTCAAAAAGTTTATTTCTTTCTCAAAATGTGTTATTCTTTGAAAAAATGCCTCTCCTTCAAAAATAAGCAAAGTTCTCAAAATTGTATTTTTTTTTTCTGGAATATAAAATTTGTTATATTCCATGAATAAATAAGCTTTTTTTGCTCTTCAAAAACAAGGACATATCTAAGTGAGCCCACACTTTTGAACAGTAGTGAATGTAAAACTATTAAATGTGAATAATTTGAAGCAAATATGTTTAAAATCATCTCTTCCTTCTCGGTGTATTGTAGGAGAAGACAAACCTGTACGGAGCTCATCCATTTTACCTCGCGATGGAGGACGGCGGCACCGCACACGGCTTCTTCTTGCTCAACAGTAACGCCATGGGTCAGTCGGTCTTCACCCCCACAACCTCTGCTTCACATTTCTGTGCTTTTTTCTTAACGAGGTTTGATTTTTCATGTCTTTGTCTTTGTCAGATGTCGTACTGCAACCGGCGCCGGCCATCACCTGGCGGACGATCGGTGGAATTCTGGACTTTTACCTGTTCCTCGGTCCTGATCCTGGTTCAGTTATTGAACAGTATGTGGAGGTCATAGGTCAGTGTGTGTGTGTGTGTGTGTGTGTGTGTGTGATGATCGATGTTTATTGTGACACCAGATACAGATGAATTAACGTTAAAGAAACTATTGGGCTCTGAGAACGTGAGGTGGTCTTTAACACGCCCCTTAACTCGTAGACACGCCCCTTCACCCTTAGACACGCCCCTTCACTGTCCACTTTTAAAACGCATCTTAAAACCCATTTTTGCTCTTTGTTTCAGCTGTTGTTGTTGTTTTTAAAGTGCTTTATCAATAAAGTTGGATTAGATTAAGAATATCTGTCAAACACTGGATTTACATGTTTTGTTTTGTTTTGATTTCGAGTCTAAATGAGTTTTCTCCCCTCCCCGTCTTGCAGGATATCCGGCGATGCCGATCTACTGGGCGTTAGGATACCACCTCTGTCGCTGGGGCTACAACACGAGTGACTCCACGTGGGACGTTGTCAAGAAAATGCGGAATTATGGGATACCACAAGTAAAGTAGACTCAGATTATTAGGGCCCGAGCACGGTTGCTAATTTTTGAGGGGGCTAACGTGCATAAAAACTCTTGAAATTTGGCACAGAGGTCGGGTCGGTGAAAACTGCGATAGCGGAATAGGGCACGAACCCCTTCGTAGTCCCAGGGCTCTATAGCGCCCCCAGAGGTCAGGTCATGGTAAAAAAAACAATTTAATCGGATCAGGAAGAAATTTGGTGAGTTTGTCTGCCGTACTCCGAAGTTTATTTGGGAAATTTTTGGTAATTTTTGATGCAAGCCTGACCTGCATGTATCTAAAAGTTTGGGCTCACCTATACAATGTTTGTTTTCCATTAAAAGTCAGACTTTTTTTCATCAAAAGAGTTGGAAAATATAGTAAATGTTATATTTATTGAAAAAAAAGTGCTTTTCCTTCAAAATTAAGGAAATTTCTCAAAATTTGATATTTTTTTTCCTCAAAATTTTTTTCCTTAAATTTTTTTTTCAATATTTGCTATATTCTATTCGAGGTCAGGTTATGGTAAAAAAAAATGTCATTGGGACGAAATTTGGTGAGTTTGTCGGGCGTACTCTTAAGTTTATTTGGGTAATTTTTGGTAATTTTTGATGCAAGAGAAAGTGGCAAAAATTGGGTTAAATGCAAAATTTTTGATTTTTTCTATCATGTCTGAGTTATTGCGATTTTAACCAAACTTGGTAAACGCTCATGATTCCTAACAAATTTCCAATGCGCTTCTATTAGCTCCGCCCACCCAGAAGTCGGCCATTTTGGTAAAAAAAATGGCTAGTCTTTGCATTTGAACAAACTCGTGCTAGCATGTTTGAGCTAGCCACGCCAAACTCGGTCCATATGTTTAAGACAAGTTAATGATTAAAAGTTGATATGATGATTTTCTCTACATCAAAAGGCGTGGCCTCAGCGCTCCGACAAATTTGGCGATAAAATGGCAGGAAAACTACCTTTAAAATTCCGCTTTTTGAAAGATTTAACGTAAACAGAACAGCGGTCCTGGTTATGATTATTATTTTTTTTAAATTTGGTGTTGATTTTCATTTGAATTACTTAGGACGTCCAGTGGAACGACATCGACTACATGGATCAGTTCCTGGACTTCACCTTTGACTCGGCAAAGTTTGCCACGCTGCCCGACCTGGTCAAGGATCTGCACGCTCACGACCAGCGATACGTCATGATCCTGGTACACAAATACACTTTTATTTCTTCTGCGTCTGATTTAATGCTGTGTGTGTGTGTGACAGCAGAGTTTGTGTTGTTTGTTGTCAAAACCTTCAGGACCCGGGCATCAGCAGCACTCAGCCCGGAGGCTCGTACTGGACGTTTGACGAAGGGCTGAACAGAGGAGTTTTTATTAAAGACGCTGAAGGGAAAACGCTCATTGGAAGGGTGAGACTTTTGGTCGTAACGCAAAACAGTGACTAACCCAATATTTTATTTGTTTTGCACTTTACACAAACCACAGTGCTGTACATAGTAAATAAAAACGCATAATGAGTAAAGAGTTAGAAATGAAATACAATAAAATAACATAGAATAGATTAAAATCATTTCAAGATCATAAAAAACACAAGGAGAAATCGCAGCCATACAATAAAAATCAAACTCAACGTGCAGTGTTATCACATGTTGTATGAGCAATATTTATTTATTTATTATATTCATCATGTCACTTTAAAGCACCATAAAATAACTATATCATACTACTTATTTATATTTTAATTTTATATTTAAAAAAATAATTATTAAAAAAATAATTAAAATTAAATTATATTTATTTATTAATATTTTGTATTATTATTTTCTGTTTTTATTTAATTAAATAATTAATTAAATAAATACATACATAATTAATTTATTAATTAGTTACATAATACATTTTTTAAATAAATAAAAAAAATAATTATTTAAAAAAAATTGTTGCATATTTTTACATTTTGTAAAATTTGATGTCATTTTGTTGTATATTTCATTCATTCATAGATAAAAACAGTTTTTTTAGTGTAAAATTCTACTGTACGTCGGTAAAATTATACTTTTACATTTCACACATCTTCTCCCACTACTTACACGTCTTTTGTTGAATCAGAGTTTTGTTTATATTGTGACATTTCCTGCAGGTGTGGCCCGGTCTGACGGCGTATCCCGACTTCTCTGACAACGTCACGCACGAGTGGTGGCACGAAAACCTGCAGCGGTTCCACGAGAAAGTGCCGTTTGATGGATTATGGATCGTACGTCGGTCATGTCTTTCTTTTTAAATGACATCGCCGTCATGTCTTCTCCCTAACTTTGCCTTTGTCATTTTCCAGGACATGAACGAACCGTCAAATTTCCTGGACGGCTCGACCAACGGCTGTCCGTCAAACAGCGTGGAGAATCCTCCCTACACGCCCGGTGGGAGTCGCGGATCTCAGACATAAACGCGCAGATGCAGATGCTTTAATGGTCGTGTAAATGTCACTGTTGTTTTTTTTATCTTGCAGGCATACTTGGAGGTTTGCTCAGAGCCAAAACGGTGTGTGCCACTGCACAGCAAAAGCAATCCATACACTACAACATGCACAGCCTGTATGGACTCATGGAAGCCAAAGCATCAGCCAAGTGAGGACTGCTCTAAAACACACACACACAAGCACAAAACTGGAAGATTTGTCTCTCTGTATCTCTGATAACTTCTTTCTGGCCTTCGTCTTGTCCAGCGCTCTGAAGCGGATCCTTGCAAAGAGACCTTTTGTGATTTCCCGCTCCACCTTCCCCAGTCAGGGCATGTACTCTGGTCACTGGCTGGGAGACAACAGGAGTCAGTGGAAGGACCTTTATGCCTCCATATCAGGTTTGATCACTCTTATTATCACCATGATTTATTCTGCTGACTGCACTCGAGTTTATCCCCTTTTGCACCAAAGCTCCATTCAAAATTCTTACAATAGCAGAGAAATCCTCAAATTTACTGACACTTTCTTTAAAGCAGCAGATATACACTACCGTTCAAAAGTTTCGGCAAGGAAAAGCACTTTTTTTCAATGAATAGAACATCTTTTTTTAGAAAGAAATTTAAATTTTGATTTAAAAAAAAAAAATTTGAGAAAGAAAAAAAATCTTCTTTTTTTTTTAAACAAATTTTTTTTTTTTGAGAAATGTTTATTTTTGATAATATAACACATTTTGAGAAAGGAATTTAAAATTTTGAGAATGAAAAATTATAATTTTGTGACAAATTAACATTTCGAGAAAAAAATCACATTTTGAGAAATGTGTTTATTTTTGAAGGAAAATCACTTTTTCAAAGAATATAACACATTTTGAGAAAAAAATAAAATTTTGAGGGGAAAAAAATTTTGAGGAAAAAAAAAAATCCTTATTTTTGGTACACTGCCCTCTAGTGGTAAAAAAGTAAACATTCAATACAATTTTAGTAGTGCTGGGCAGTAGGTTAATACAAGATGGCGTTACGCGCGTTTTTCCAGTCAGTCGTCATGGAAACGCTTTGTGCGTTAACGTTAACGCCGCTATCGCGTTAACGCACCCAGCACTAAATTTTAAGTCTCTTTTTTCTCCATATTGTTCAGTAAATGTAATGTAATTTCCCCGAATATTGTGCTTGAAATTGTCACGTTAATATTGTGACTCTCACATTTTTCTAACTGTTTGCTGTTTTTTTACCCCTCAGGTATGTTGACCTTTAACCTTCTGGGCATCCCGTTGGTGGGCGCAGACATCTGCGGTTTCAGCGAGGAGACGAACGAGGAGCTGTGCGTCCGCTGGACTCAGCTCGGAGCGTTTTATCCCTTCACGCGCAACCACAACGCCATCGACATGAAGGCAGGTGTCGTAAAAAACTAAAAAATTTGACTCCTCCTTCAAACTGTCTCGGTCTTACACCGCCTTTGTTTTTAGCCTCAGGACCCGACGGCCTTCAGCTCCGTGGCTCGTACGGCCATGAAGCAGGCGCTGCTGCTGCGCTACGCCCTCTTCCCCGTCCTCTACACGCTATTTCATCACGCGCACGTGCACGGACACACTGTCGCGCGTCCGCTGATGTTTGAGTGAGTGGAACATACATAAAAACACACACACAACCATGTCTCTTCTTGGTTTTTTGTAGTGCTGGGCACGAGGTTAACGCGTTTCCATGACGACTGACAGGAAAAAGCCACGTTTCCTTATTTTTTAATGAAAAGCACCTTTTTCAACGAATATAACACATTTTTAGAAAGAAATAAAAATGTTGATAAATTTTTTTAGAATTTTTCAAAAAAAATTGTGACAAAAATGTAAATTTTGAGGGGGGAAAAAATTGAGAAAAATTTTTAATTTTGGCGGAAAACATTTTTTTTTGAGAATTTGTTTTTGATTTTGAGATAACAAAATTAACATTTGGAAAAAAAAAATTGGAGAAAAATAAAACTTTTGAGAAATGCCCTTTTTTTTGTGAGGGGGAAAAAAATTTGAGAAAACATTTTTTACTTTTGAGGGAAAACATTTTTGAGAATTTTTTTTTATTTTGAGAGAAAAATAAATAAATTTTGAGAAAAAAAATAAATTTTGAGAAAAAAAATTAAATTTTGAGAAAAAAAAATTAAATTTTGAGAAAAAAAATTTAAATTGTGAGAAAAAAAAATTAAATTTTGAGAAAAAAAATTTAAATTTTGAGAAAAATAATCACACTTTTGAGAAATGCCCTTCTTTTTGAAGGAAAAGCACATTTTTGGAAACGCAAAGCGAATGTGCTGCGACACCAAAGTTCAGGCTCTGTTAGCTGCATTAGCTCGTTTAGCGCAGTAGAACTGGAGCGGTCTGTTTATTAAATGCAAAGAGCAGCGCTACAAATAACTAGCGTACCTGTGTACTGCGTATGTGCGCCTCTGTTTTTAAAGTTTAGCGTTACTTTAGAGACTCATTTTAACAAATTGGGAATCACGTAAACATGGAGTCACGCGTCTTTTTCCGGTCAGTCATGGAAAAGTGTGATGCGTTAACGTTGATGCCGTTAACGCGCCCAGCACTATTTCTTTTTGTCATTCCTTCATTCATGTTTTCAACAGGTTTCCTACAGATGTAAGAACCTATGCGATTGACAAGCAGTTCCTTTGGGGGAAGAGTTTGCTGGTGACACCAGTGTTGGACCCTGGCGTCGAAAATGTGGAAGGTTACTTCCCTGAGGGCGTGTGGTACGACTACTACACGGTGAGAGCGACGCGTTCAGCCTCGTTATGCTACGATACGAGTCTGGAATTTAACCTAAAGAGTTTGAGATGGGCTGCAGCTAACGATTATTTTCTTAATCGATGAATGGTTTGGTCCATAACATGTTAAAAAACGTTGATCAGTGTTTGTCAAACCTGGAAATGACGTTGTTTTTATTGTTTTGTGGAGCAAAGAAACTAAGAAAATATTCACATTTAAGAAGCTCAAACAAGCAGAAATTAATCAATCGATTCATCGATGATCAAAATATTTGACGACTTTTTTCTAACCTGTCACTTTGTCGCCTCACCGTGTTTCTCAGGGCGACTCTGTGCGCAGTAAAGGTGAAGTTCTTCAGCTCCACGCACCGCTGGATAAGATCAACCTGCATTTACGTGAAGGAACCATTTTACCAACACAGGTAAAAATGATTATTTTACTTTTCCTCAATTATTGAGAATTGTTATTATTATTTTACTGAAGTTATGAATCCAGAATGCGTCACTTTTTAGGCAATACAATCTTTTATATTTTGTTAGTGTTGAGTATCAACTGTACACTAGCGTTCAAAGATTTGGGCTCACCTATACAATTTTGGTTGTTTTCCGTTAAAAGTCACACTTATCCATCAAAATGTATTTTCTTTTTCCTCACATTTCTAATTTTTTTCTCAAATTAGAAATTTTCCTCAAAATTTTTTTTTTAAATTTCAATTTTTTCTCAAAATTCTATTTTTTTTAAAAAAATTCTCAAAATTTTGATTTTTTTTCTCAACATTTGATTTTTTACTCAAAATTTCGATTTTTCTCAAAATTTAGATTTTTTTCTCAAAATTTCAAAATTATAATTTCTTTCTCAAAATTGTTATTTCTTTTTGTGTTATTCATTGAAAAATGTGATTAGCAAACACAATGTTTCATTAGAACACTGGAAACAGGCCTCCATACACCTATGTACATATTCCATTAAAAACCAGACGTTTACAGCTAGAATAGTCGTTTACCACATTAACAATGTATAGAGTGTATTTATGATTCATTTACTGTTAGATTCATTGAAAAAAAAGTGCTTTTCCTTCAAAAATCGGAACATTTCTAAGTGAGCCTACACTTCTTCTCTTTCAGACGCCTAACCTGACCCTGTGGGTGAGCACCGGTCAGCCTCTGCGCCTGGTGGCCGCTCTCTCCGACGACGGCTCGGCCAGCGGAGATTTGTTCTGGGACGACGGCGAGAGCGTCGACACGTACGAGAGCGGCAAGTACGCCTACATCGTCTTCAACGTCGCTCAGGTAACCCGCGCTCGTTAAGTCTGTCCCGACGCGGCATCGTTCGTCAGATCTGGAGTAAAGACGCCTTGTATCCTCTCGCGTCTGTAGAAGACGATGACGTCTCGGGTGCTTCGCAGCAACGTGGAGGCCACGTACATCACCGTGGAGACGGCCACCTTCTACGGCGTCAAGGAGGAGCCCAGCCAAGTGCTGGTGAACTCCCACGACGCGGCGTTCACCTACAGAGCCAACCAGGTGAGAGGTGGGGGTGTCACTTAGAAATGTCCTTATTTTTGAAGGAAAAGCACTTTTTTAAAATGAATATAACACATTTTGAGAATGAAATAAAAATTTTGATTAAAGAAAATACAATTTTGAGAAAAAAAATACAGTTTTTAAAAAACTGAAAAAAATCTATTTCATTCAAAGAATATAACACATTTTGATAAAGAAATTAAAATTTTGATTAAAGAATACACGATTTTGAGAAAAAAATATTTTCTGAAAAAAATATTTTTTGAAAAAAATAATTTCTGAAAAATTACAATTTTGAGAATTTTTTAAAAATAGAAATTTGCTTTTTTTAAAAATAGAAAAGCACTTTTTTAAATGAATATAACACATTTTGAGAAAGAAATTTAAATATTTGACGCAATTTCTTGTCTTCCTAGGACAAACACTCTCAGACTAGCAACTAGTTCAGTTACGAAAATTGCGAAACGGCAACATGTACGCCAAATCCAAGATGGCCGACTTCCTGTTGAGTTGAGGTCATGGTGTCGAGGGGATTATTTGTTCGTCTCGGGCCGAACGATATTCCCAACAGAATTTCGCGAAATTCGGCGCAACTACATTTCGGCGTATGACCTGTGGGGGGCGCCACTGAGCCATTTAGCATTGGTTTTCCGCAAGTTCATCGTATCATATATCGAATTTTTCGTTTCGGTTCTGGTTTGCGTGGCAATTTTCCTCTCGTTTTCGCGCACGTTTCGCGGATCAATTTCAGCAGCGCCCCCCCCGTGTGCACCCGAAACTCTGTTTTTGACTCTGATCTCTGCGTCTCTGCAGGTTTTAACCGTTCCAGGTCTCGGCCTCAACCTCAGTCAGAATTTCACCGTCAGCTGGCTGTGATGGAGCTCACGGGGTTTGAGACGACAGAGACTGGGTTTTTACTGGTAAACGTCCTCACACAGTGACCCGGCGCAGCCTGTGAGTATCCACACGGTGACCTTTGACATTGTACTGATGATACACTGGACTGACACACCACCTGCTGCAGCTGAGCTGAAATCTTCCACCACCGGAGGTCGCTATAACCTCATTTTCAATAATGGCAAACATGAGTTTATGATGATGATAGGTGGGGGGGAATCCAAACCCACTGAGCTGCAGTACAGTTTAGTTTAGTTTAGTTTAGTTTAGTTTAGTTTAGTTTAGTTTAGTTTAGACGCAGCTTTAAATGTTCCTCCCATTTTTTACAAAGAAAGAAGCAAATCAGCAGCAAAGACGACGTGCAATAGATCAAATATTGATATTTGACTTCCTGGAAATGTGACGTATACGTGCTTTAACGCTGTTTACAGCTTGTTTTTTTTGCACTAAACCGGTACTGCAGTCATGTGAAGGTAGATGCAGGTGCCTTATGATTCCTGTTTGCATGTTTTTCCGTGTTTTTCAGGCGGCTTTAACTGCAAAAATGACCATAATGCTGTGCATATAGTATCTAAATATGTAATTATATAAATCTATCTGCACTTAATGCAATGATTTGTTGACACGATGATCGGCGCATGTGTAAAGTAAATGAAAAGCATGTCAAGATGCTAATGTAAAGCTTTATTTTAAAGAATTCATTATAAAAAGATCGTCGTCGACGTCTTTTTTTTTTTTTTTTTTTTTTCTTTAATTTTAATTGTAAATGTTTATTTAAATTCGTGTTTTTTGAGCTCTAGTGCTGTGATTCCAGCTGAATAAAATAAAATATTTTGCCTGAATTTGAATCTGAATTTGAACGTGTCGGTGTTGGTACATGGGCCACTAGAGGGCGCAGTTTGCCGTCACATGCAATTTAATTTCCTCTACAAGTCTGCAAGGATTCATGTTAACCATCCAATTAGTCTGCGTGTAAACTACGACCGTTATTGTTAAGAATTGGCTTTGTTTGATGGTAGTTTTTTTTTACTTTCTGAAGAATTCGAACTCTTCGTAAACAACCTCCTCTTCCTCTTATCCGACGAAAGTGAAAGTTAACGTCGTCCTAATTTGTCCCTGATGTGATCGCAGGCCTCGAGTTGTCCTTCGCTGCTGATACAGACAACGTTCACAGGCTAACTGCTAACAGCTAACGGCTAACTGTTTCCAGATGCCAGTGCAGTCGGTGTGTGGAGGAAACATTTATCATCCACACAGCGAGAGAGCGAGGGGAGGGAGGGGGGGGTCTGTCAAAAGCATTCTGCTCTACTGACGAGGGCATTTCCTGTCTGGATTTTGGAGGATTAAGTGTGTGTGTGTGTGTGTGTGTGCAAAACCAGAGCTTGTCAAAACAAAACAGATTCTGAATCTGCAAAAAAAAAAAAAAAGGTCTGGTTCTATTTTTGCGTCCCTTCAGAAACTTCAAAAACTTCACAAAACAAGCGCATCATAAAGCAGTCGTAAATATGTTGTTTTTCAAAATAAAGTAACATTTGGGACTTAAATACAGATAATGTGTGCAGATAAATGGAGAAGCAGCAGAGGTGAAAGGGTCTTATTTACAATATCGCCGAGTTGTCAATAATTCATCGAATTGTATTTCTGTAATTACCTCGAGGGTCTAAGGGTGCGACGTGATCACACAGGTACACAAACTGTACACATGTACACGCTTTATATCGTACAAGCCGCTGTAATAGATACACAGATGGTTTATGTAACAACAACTGGATTCACTTTCAGCGGAGGAAACGCTCGTCATGTTCTCGTTTCCCTCGGGACGGAGGAGAAAAAATGAAGTTTTTCCCTTTTTCTCCGTAGTCCTGCGAACATGCAAACACAGAGAGTGGGAAAACATAACTGAGGTAATGTATAAAGACTCTGTAAAAAAAACAAACAAATGGGATGAACTCTCTTATCAGTGTCATGTCCAAAGTCTGGTTTTATATTCTGTTTTATTTATGACCCAGAAATCACCTTCAGTCACTTCTCAGCTCGGAAGGAGCTGTGCTTTGAAACCTTTGAGTTCTGTGAACGACACTGTCTATTATCTTATTGTGTTATTTGACTCCAGATATGGGGAAAATTAATTAATTAATTAATTAATTAATTAATCAAGTATTATCTTATGTTATTTGACTCCAGATATGGGGAAAATTAATACATTAATTTATTTATTAATCGAGTATTATCTTATTAGGTTATTTGACTCCATATATGGGAGAAATTAATTAATTAATTAATTAATAAATAATTGAGTATTATCTTGTTATTTGACTTCATATATGGGGAAAATTAATTAATTAATTAATTAATTAATTAATCGAGTATTATCATGTTATTTGACTCCATATAGGGGATTTTTTTTTTAATTATTATTATTTATTAATTAATTAATTAATCGAGTTATTAATAGTCCAATCGTATTATGTTTATATAGCCCACAATTATAATTACACACTTGACAGGGTTGGTAACATCCAAGTTAATTAATTAATTAAATAGGCCACAAATAAAAGAAGACTAAGTAAATGGGGTTTAAAATGAATAAATAAAAAAGTAACAATAATGATAATAATATTAATAAATAAGTAGTCTGACAGAATAAAGAAAATAGATTATAATTTATTTTTTTTTACTCCTTTGTGTCTTAGATTTGGTCACATTGTCGTTTAAAATAATGATATTTGTGACAATGAAAATGTAATTATTATAAAACGGTGCATTTATATTTAAAGTTTACCGTTTACAAACAAAAACCCTGCGAAATATCACTTAAAGCTAAAAAATTGTCTGATTTCTTTTTCTTTTGTATAATTGAGTTTCACTGAAGTCTTGCTGTCGGTAAATTCCAAAGAAAACAAAACAATACAACATGAGGTCAAAGTGAAGCTCAGTGAAGCGTACAGGTGTCAGGTAACACACACACACACACACACACACACACAAGAAGAAAGAGGCCGACTTCCTTTAACGCACCCAAACGGACAATGACGTAGCATTATTAGAACATGACAGAACATGACATGACGGAACAGGAGCAACAACCACACCTGGTTTCCTCCTGCTAAGTATTACACTTACACACACACACACACACACACACACACACACATGTTAAAAGCCCTTAAACAAACATGAATGTGTTCCTCTGGTGACCCACGGTGTAAACACCACCACACCTACAGTCTGCGGCGGTGCGTTCAGGTGAAGTTTGTCAGTGTGTGAGCGATGACTCGGCTGTTTTTATTATGCAAGTGTAAACACGGTGGGTTTGTAAATCTGACCCTGATTCTCTTCTAAGCTCAGATATTAACATTGTGGTTATGTTGAGGGATATGTTGTTATTTATTAGCTTTGTAGCTTAGCGTCTGCGAGTCACAAACTCGCGGCCCGTGGGTCATAATGAACTATTCATGTAGGTTGTTTAAAATTATTTTAAAAATGTTGCTTCATAAATAAGTTTGTATTTGTCAACACAGATACTTTTATTTTGAAAATCTGTCAAATATCACCATCAATATAGTTTTATACATATATGTATATATGCATGTATGTATGTATATTTGTATATATGTGTGTGTATATATGTATGTATGTATATATGTATGCACATATGTATGTATGCATATATATGTATGTATGCATATATATATATGTATGTATGCATATATATATATGTATGTATGCATATATATATGTATGCATATATATATATATATATGTATGCATATATATGTATGCATATATATATATATGTATGCATATATATATATGTATGCATATATATATATATATATATATATGTATGCATATATATATATGTATGCATATATATATGTATATGTATGTATGCATATATATGTATATGTATGTATGTATGCATATATATATGTATGTATGCATGCATATATGTATGTATGCATGCATATATGTATGTATGTATGCATATATGTATGTATGCATATATATATATGTATGTATATATGTATGTATGTATGTATGCATATATATGTATGTATATATATGTATGTATGTATGCATGTATATATGTATGCATGTATATATGTATGCATATATATGTATGTATGTATGCATATATATGTATGTATGTTTGTATGCATATATATGTTTGCATATGTATGTATGTATGCATATATATGTATGTATGTATGTATGCATATATATGTATGTATGTATATATGTATGTATGCATGTATATATGTATGCGTATTTATGTATATAGGTATGTATATGTATATGTGTGTGTATGTATGTATATATGTATATATATATGTATATGTATGTATATATATGTATATGTATGTATATATATACGTATATATTTATGTACGTATATATATGTACGTATATATATATATACGTTTATATGTATGTATATATATATATGTTTATATATGTATGTATGTATATGTATACATATATATATGTATATGTATGTACAGATTGTGTTCATGTAACAAGAACTGTATTAATTTTCAGGAAACCGTCGTCATGTTGCGATTAAAATATTAATTTGGCCACAAAAACAACATGGTTTCACCCACTTCTCTCCTCTTCGCTTATGAATCAGTGACAGTTATTTTAAAGTAGATAATAATAATAACAATGATAATTTTGCACCAGTCGAACCAGTTGACGAAACAGGAAATACAATTTAGCCGTTAATTGCGAGCGCAAAAAAAAATCCCGTTTGGCGACTTTCATTAAAATTGTCCAATGGGCGTAAACTCACGACCTGGTGACTTTTAAAAAAATACTTTCCACACTCGCAGCATCTGGAAACCTGTTGAGCTGCACACTGAACGGCTGCCTGTTTGCTTTGCGAGGAACTTGAGCACCGAGCCGAGTCATGTTACGCAAATATTCCAGAACCGAGGCACCGAGCCAATCACAGTGAAGTTCAAACGGAGCCGTCTGGTGTCGTTTTTGTCCGACTGGGTGCATCCACCAGTGGTTAGCGCTCTTCGTTTTCTACGGTTTTGGCGTTTGATTCTTGTGTCGGACGTCTCGCGCAGTATCGGAACCATCGCCAGAGTACCAGGCACCAGGTGCTATCGCGCCGGGACCGTGGGGTTTCAAAGTCACATGACTCGTATTTTGCATCGTAATACTATTTACGATGCAAAATTAATGTATTAATTCATTAGTGCTGCCAAACGTTGACGCGTCCAGTTCCACTGTAGCTAACCGGCGCTAACAGGAGCTAACGCAGCTAACAGAGCTAACTCGTAAACGGTGCCTGGACTCCCGTGTTGCTCCCGCGCGCTCTCTCGAAGCACTCGGCAAATAGCCGCTTGCTAGCTAGTTAGCTAGCTGCTTTCGTAAAATCCGTAAAATTAGTGTCCAAAGCTCAACGGTCCTGTGAATGTATATCAAACAAACATATTCCAACACAATTCGACATTGTAACGTGCTTATTTGCGAAAATATATGACAACGGAAAATTTTCCTCGGCAGATGTGGCCGCCATCTTTGTTGAAAAATGTTTTACTTCATCGTCCACTTCGTTTTAAGCCCGCATCAGAGCTCACTACATTTTGAGGGTTGATTATAACGGGCAAAATCGCAATCACCCCTTGCTACGCGAGAACGCGCAAAATTTAGGGTTGGGGCTAAAATTAGGGCCTTAATGAGCTAATTATGACAGAACGTCATATTAATACTAATATTATATACTATATACTAACTAATATTATTACTACTGTTAGAAAAACATTGCTAGCAAACATGTGTTGTCGGCCATGTTTTCATTAGAACATGATATTAAAAGTGGTTTGACCCCTGTGATTGTAGCGGAGAAGCAAATACGGAGCTGCTGGATTTCCTCCATTGTTGTCTGTTGTGTTGTGTCTGTGTTGCGTTCAATGTCGTCGTTCGCTGTCGTTGCGCACGGGCGGCGATAAAGAGTTAAAAGAAACAGAAAGTTTTCGCACAACTCCACCCATGCGGCAGCGTCACGGCCGCTCACAGGTGATTCCCTTCCTCTTCTGCTTCTTCCGCCACTTCCCGGAATTCAGCGCGTCGTCGTCAGCGTCTGTGGAAAGTTTTTAAAAGTTTTTAAAATTGTGTTCTTGTTCAGAGAAAGACGGAAACAGGAGGAGGAGGAAGGAGGAAGAAGGAGGAAGAAGGAGGAGGAGGCGGGCATCTGGCTCCGAGTCCGCTCTCCAGCTCCGCACACCGCGCTCTCCAAGCTCCGGTGTTTGCGGCTCTGAGGTCCCGCTATGGCGGCCGTGAAGGCGCTGCAGCAGTGGTGCCGGGTCCAGTGCGACGGATACCGGGACGTGAGCATCACCAACATGACCACGTCGTTCCGGGACGGACTGGCTTTCTGCGCCCTCATCCACAAACACAGAGACGATCTCATGTGAGTATAAGGAAGGAAAGAGGCGAAAAGGAGCTCGAATGTCCGACACTTTTAAACGCACCGTCTTGCGACTTCTGCTGCTGCTGCTGGTTTGTTTACACAGCGAAGAGTTTGTGAGTTTTCTGCTTTTTAGAGATTAAACTTCAGCTGTGGAGCTCAGTCACTCTGTTTACATGGACCCCAGTAATCCGACTGACCATAATCCGATTAATATGAGACTATTTTTAAGTCTGTTTTTAAGACGGATAACTTCAGGGACTGTAGGAAAACCAGGATCAGCTGTGGAGCTCGGTGACTATTTACATTGACACCAATAATCCGATTTTTGACCATAGTCCGATTAAAATGAGACTGTTTAAGTGTGTTTTTAGACTGTAAGAAAACCAGGATCAGATGTGGAGCTCAGTCACTCTGTTTATATTAACACCAGTAATCCGATTGTTGACCTTAATCTGATTAAAATTAGATTATTTAAAAAAAATCTGTTGATTTAGAATATTCCTTAGTTTTAATTTATATTTAAAAAAAATATTAAAATAAAAACATACAGTCCATATCTACATAATCTGACTAAAATCAGACTGACAGGCCGTGAAGTTAATCAGTAATCCAACTATTGAATTTAATCTGATTAAGTCGTGGATTATTTGGCCGCGCTGTCGATTGTGTGAGTCATAATCTGAGAATGCTCCGTCATGTGTAAACAGGAATAATAAGTGGAACACGTGTAAACAAACAAACAATTATTTAAGTACTTGTTTGTTCTGTAAAATGTTGACAAATGTTCATCAGCGTTTCCCCAAAACTTTAAACTTGATAAAGAGTTAAAATAAGGACTTTAAACATGATTAAGAGCTAAAATAAGGACTTTAAACACGATAAAGAGCTAAAATAAGGACTTTAAACACGATAAAGTGCTAAAATAAGGACTTTAAACACGATAAAGTGCTAAAATAAGGACTTTAAACCTGATAAAGAGCTAAAAAAAGGACTTTAAACTTGATAAAGAGCTAAAATAAGGACTTTAAACACGATAAAGAGCTAAAATAAGGACTTTAAACACGATAAAGTGCTAAAATAAGGACTTTAAACACAATAAAGTGCTAAAATAAGGACTTTAAACCTGATAAAGAGCTAAAATAAGGACTTCAAACTTGATAAAGAGCTAAAAAAAGGACTTTAAACTTGATAAAGAGCTAAAATAAGGACTTTAAACACGATAAAGAGCTAAAATAAGGACTTCAAACTTGATAAAGAGCTAAAATAAGGACTTTAAACTAGATAAAGAGCTAAAATAAAGACTTTAAACTTGATAAAGAGCTAAAATAAGGACTTTAAACCTGATAAAGAGCTAAAATAAGGACTTTAAACTTGATAAAGAGCTAAAATAAGGACTTTAAACACAATAAAGAGCTAAAATAAGGACTTCAAACTTGATAAAGAGCTAAAATAAAGACTTTAGACTTGATAAAGAGCTAAAATAAGGACTTTAAACTTGATAAAGAGCTAAAATAAGGACTTTAAACCTGATATTTGATCCATTCTGGACTTGGTAGAACGATCAAAAACCAATACATGCGACACACGCTTACCTTACTCTTATTTCAACAATTTTACCAAAGAACTTTACCCAAATTACTACAAAATAAAAGCCCCAGTTGTTGCTGTTCTTCTGCTCCGTCACATCTGAACCTGAACAAAAACCAGTTCATCTGAGCAGAACTTCATGTTTGAGAATGTTCTTCATCACCAGTGAATTCCCTCTGGCTAATAATAGCTCTTATTAATAACCGACGGCTGATGAAGCTCGACTCTGAATCCGTTGTTTCCACATTAGCTCATCATCATCATCATCATCATCATCATCATCATCATCATCATCTCTTGACCTTTTGTCTTGTTGCGTGAGTCTTGTTCTGGGGGAGTTCATCGTCACACGTAGATTTCCGTTTCAAGAAGTTCCAGCTGCTCTAAAACGTGTGTTTTGGTCGAGGCAGATCGTAAACACATGATTTATTACTCACACGGATCGTTGTTTTTTTGTTTTTGTCGTCCTCTCTTGCAGCGACTTTGATTCACTGAAGAAAGGAGATGTCTATGAAAACAACAAACTGGTAAGACTTGTTTTTACGTTCATACACGTCCACATGTGCTGTCAGGAAGGATTCTTTCTTATTTTTATTATAGGTTTTAGCCTGAGATACAGATTCACATCCTAACTGCAAAAGTCTAGAAAGACATGATTTTTACTTGAAACAAAAATCTTAATGGTCTTATATGTGTATATACATACATACATACATACATATATGTATGTATGTATGTATGTATATGTATATATACACATACAAATGTATACATACATTTATACACATATATATACATATGTGTATATATGTATATGTATGTATACACATACATACATATACATACATATATGTGTATATATGTATATGTGTATATATACACATATATAAACATATATGTGTATATATATGTATATGTATATATACACGTGTGTATAAATATGTATGAGTATATATACACATATGTGTGTGTGTGTATATATATGTATATATATATGTATATGTATACATATGTATATATGTGTATATATGTATATACGTATAGGTATGTATGTGTGTATCTGTATGTATTTATGTATATATACACATGTATGCATATATGTGTATATATGCATATATGTCTATATATGTATATATGTGTATATGTATGTATATACACATGTGTATATATACATACATACATATACATATAGACACATATATGTATATGTATGTGTCTATATGTATGTATACATATGTATGTGTATATATACATATACATATATACACATATGTGTGTATATATATATATATATATTTGTATATATGTATATACGTATGCATGTGTGTGTGTGTGTATATATGTGTATATATATATATATATACGTAGATATATGTATATCTACGTATATATGTGTGTATATATGTATATATATCCATATATATGTGTGTATATATGTACATGTACACATATATATGTATAAAGGGTCGGGAAAATTGTGCCGCCTGACTGTAAATGTTGGATCATTTAAAGAAACGTTGTCGTATAAATAAATAAATAAATAAATAAATAAATACAAACGTTGTGTTTTGTCGGGAAACGACACGACGCAGATTCATCTGCGAGCAGAACTTTATCGGTAACAATCGATTCTTTCATCGAGGAACAAAAAGACGAAAGTGACGAGCGAAAAACATTCCTTACTCTGTGGGAACACAGCGTGTGTTTGTGCGATCCGCATCGAATCTGATTGTGCTGCGACATGTTATTCACCAGCTACGTTTACGTTAAATTTCGATGATCAAAATAGACGACGGTTCATTTAGTGATCGATTAATTACAGAGTCATTGTTTCTGAGCTCTTTAGGCTGAATGTTTAACACATTTAAAGAGCAGAAATAATCAATAACAAAGGTGAAAAACCTTTGTTTCCACACGTCCGTGTGGATGTTGCGTCATCATCGCCACGTGATTATGAGTCGAGTTAAAAAAGCAGAAGAGGAGTCGATGAGTCACCGACAAACTCTGGCTCTTTCACTCTTTGGATTCATTTTATCGCTGAACGTTGACCTTGACGATAATAATCAAACCCCATAACGTTATAAACAAACAAACAAACAAACAGACAAACAGCCATTGGTCACCGACACTGTCACTGAAACACAGATGACAGGCTTGTTATTGAAGGCTGTGAAATCACCGCATCGCAGTTTATGACTCGTCGTTGATCCCGTGAATCGCTGATTTCAGTTCAGCCTCGGCTGCTCGTCGGCCTGTCTCTGCTTGTTGCTCCTGTGGAATCACTGAATGTGTTCAACTCTAGTCCTGACTCGCTTCACTTCGGTCTCTGTGTGTGTGTGTGTGTGTGTGTAGATATAATCTGTTTTTCATATTTTGGGGGAATGTTTTGGAGGATTTTTGTCGGAGATCTGGAGAATAGAGACACGGGTGAACAAATAATACGCCCTCGTCCATGTGATGTGCACCTGGTCGACAGGTGTAAAAGTAGGGTTGGGGTTAGAGGTTAGGAGGTTAAAACTCTGATTCACAGGCCTACTGATCCAGTGTGTGGTGGTTCAGTCCAGGTCTGTCAGCCAGGAAACCAGGGTTGGATCAGGGTTGGATCAGGGTTGGATCAGGGTTGGATCAGAGTTGGATCAGGGTTGAACCGGGTTTGATCAGGTTTTGATCGGGGTTGGATCAGGGTTTGATCGGGGTTTTGATCGGGGTTGGATCGGGGTTGGATTGGGGTTGGATCGGGGTTGGATCGGGGTTTGATCAGGGTTTGTTTAGGGTTCGATCAGGGTTTGTTCAGGGTTTGTTCAGGGTTTCGATCAGGGTTTGTTCAGGGTTCGATCAGGGTTCGATTAGGGTTCGATCAAGGTTCGATCAGGGTTCGATCAGGGTTCGATCAGGGTTCGATCAGGGTTCGATCAGGGTTCGATCAGGGTTCGATCCCCAGACAGAGTTCTGCGCAGGAAGAGGGGGCCAACTGTACAGTTTAAGTTTTAAATTAGTAAATCTAGCAGCGTCACACTATGCAAAAGTAGGGTTAGGGTTAAGATAAAGCCCAGACAGACGGGAGGGTTGTGTCAAGAAGCCGAATCAAATATGAAGGTAGAATCTAACGTGGGCGACCCCCCTGAAAGAAAAATTTGGTACGCACACATACACACATTCACCTGGACTCAAAGGTGAACTGAAGAGAACGTTGGTCCTGATCGGCTATGGCGACATTAACCATTAAATCTGGACAAACATTCACCTGAACCGTGAGTCTGTAGTGAAACTGATTTGGTCAGTGAGGGAGTTCTAGTTTAGAATCATGTCCAACCATTAGAACGAGCACGAAACATGGTCGGGAGAAGGTGGGACTTCATTCCATCTGTAGCCACAGTTGTTCCAGCGTCCAGTTTCTCTTTGGTCGGATAAAGTCCACGTTGTTGTTGTTGTTTGCAGGCGTTCAGCGTCGCCGAGCAGGAGCTGGGAATCCCCGCCCTGTTGGACGCGGAAGACATGGTCGCTCTGAAGGTTCCCGACCGCCTCAGCATCCTGACGTACGTCTCGCAGTACTACAACTACTTCCACGGACGCTCCCCGAGTGAGTGCTCGCCCCTTCTTCTCTCTCATTCCATCATTCAAATATTTGTCCTTCAGTTCTTCTAGTTGCCGAGTTCGCTGATGCTATGGCTAGCGCAAGTCAATGGTACAAGCTAGGCATGGCATTAGAAACACTCATACCGACCCCACAGTGCACCCGAGGCAAATCAATTGTAACGGCAGACTATCGATGTACATATCTGTGTTGATAGAATGTTTTAAATAAAACTAACCTTGCAATTTGAAGGATTTATGTCTCAGCAGCAGCAGCAGCGCGTCATACTTCCTGTTAGGCTATGGCGGACTGATCCCGCTGCTGCTGAGAAAGTAGTGCCTCAAAAATTCATGCGATGCGATGCGATTGTTTCAAATATTATTCTGTCAACACAGATATGCACATCAATAGTCTGCCGTCGGTATTAGTGTTTCTAACACCATGCTAGTTTGTACCATTGACTTGCGCTAGCCATAGCACCAGCGAACCTGGCAACTAGAAGAACTGAATGAAATTTCTTGAAAACGTCTCCATCACACCGGCTGAGTTGGAAAATAGGTCTTATGTCCAAAATTCCGAACTATCCTTTTAATGTTTTGCAGTTGGCGGTATGGGCGGGATCAAGCGTCCGGCCGAGCCGCCCGCGCACGAACCGCCTGGAAAGAAGAACCAGGCCGTGGTGGCCAAAGTCTTCCCGTCATCCAGACCGGCCGGAGAGAACAGCCCTCCCCCCTCCTCCAACGTCGCGCGACCTTTTCCTTCTTCCCCGAAGCAAAGCAGAAACGTCACAAAGGTACATTTGGACGACATTGAAATGAAAGCTCGCGGTCGAGCAGTGTCGTGTTACCTGATGAGGAAGTTCCACGATGTTGACAGGAAGTGGAGCGATCGCATCGGTCTTTCGTCATAAAGGAAGTTCTTCTTCTCACTTGTTTTACGTCTCTCTCTCTCTCTCTCGTAGGACGTTGCGGTTGAGAAACAACATCAGACGGGAACGCTGAGTAACAAATGTGTCTCCTGCAACAAGCACGTTCACCTGGTGCAGCGCCTCCTGGTGGAGGGGAAGCTCTACCACAGGAACTGTGCAAAGTAAGAGCCTCAGAACAGTTATCGTTTCCTAATCACCTGTTAAATATTAACTTTAAGATAGCGTCGATTCAACAACTACACCCGGTGTGAATGAGTCTTTCTGCTGATGCTGCAAATCCACGTATTTAAACTCGAGGAACTGGTGAATCAAGTGTCTCCGTCTGTCTTTCAGGTCGCTGTCGACAAACTCCACCGCCTCTTTTAGAAACTCGTCGGCAAACAGCCCCGTGTCCGCGTTCGCGCCGCTACCAGACGCGCCGCTACCCAGCGCCACCGCGCCTCACGCTCAGGCTCCTGCCAGACTGGGACCGACGTGGCGGACGGACAAACCCAGCACCGCATCAAGCTCCTCCTCCACCAACGTTTCCTATTCGTCTCCTTCCAGGTCTGTTTCAGGTGTCTCTTCTCCATCTCGCTTCTCCCCTACTGTTTCCTCTTCCTCTCCTTCCTGGTCAGCTTCAGGTGTATCTTCTCCATCTAGCTTGTCCACCAATGTTAGGTCTTCATCTCCTTCCAGGCCTGTTTCAGGTGTCTCTTCTACATCTACCTTGTCCACCACAGTTTCTTCTTTGTCTCCTTCCAAGCCAGCTTCAGGTATATCTTCTCCATCTAGCTTGTCCACAACTATTAGATCTTCGTCTCCTTCCAGGCCTGTTTCAGGTGTATCTTCTCCATCTAGCTTGTCCACCACTAATAAGTTTTTGTCTCCTTCTAAGCCTGTTTCGAATGTCTCTTCTCTATCTAGCTTCTCCACCACTGTCAGGTCTTCATCTCCTTCCAAGACTGTTTCAGGTGTCTCTTCCACATCTAGCATCTCAACCACTGTTAGGTCTTCATCTCCTTCAAGGCCTGCTTTAGGTGTCTCTTCCCCATCGAGCTTGTCCACTACAGTTAGATCTTCATCTCCTTCAAGGCCTGCTTTAGATGTCTCTTCCACACCTAGTGTCTCTACCACAGTGTCCTCTTTGTCTCCTTCCAGGCCTATTTCAGGTGTCTCTTCTCCATCTCGCTTGGCCACCAATGTTAGGTCTTCGTCTCCTTCCAAGACTACTTCAGGTGTATCTTCTCCATCTAGCTTGTCCACCACAAATAAGTTTTTGTCTCCTTCTAAGCCTGCTTCGAATGTCTCTTCTCTATCTAGCTTGACCACCACTGTCAGGTCTTCGTCTCCTTCCAAACCTGTTTCAGGTGTGTCTTCCACATCTCACTTGTCCACCAATGTTAGGTCTTCGTCTCCTTCCAAGACTACTTTAGGTGTCACTTCCACATCTAGCTTGTCCACCACAGTTTCTTCTTTGTCTCCTTCCAAGCCAGCTTCGAATGTCTCTTCTCTATCTAGCTTGTCCACCACTGTCAGGTCTTCGTCTCCTTCCAAGCCCGTTTCAGATGTCTATTCTCCATCTAGCTTCTCCACAACTATTAGATCTTCGTCTCCTTCCAAGCCTGTTTCAGGTATATCTTCTCCATCTAGCTTGTCCACCACTGTCAGGTCTTCTTCTCCTTCCAGGTCTGTTTCAGGTGTCTCTTCCACATCTACCTTGTCCACCACTGTGAGATCTTCGTCTCCTTCCAGGCCTACTTCAGGTGTATCTTCTCCTTCTAGCTTGTCCACCACTAATAAGTTTTTGTCTCCTTCTAAGCCTGCTTCGAATGTCTCTTCTCCATCTAGCTTGGCCACCAAAGTTAGGTCTTCGTCTCCTTCCAAGACTACTTCAGGTGTATCTTCTCCATCTAGCTTCTCCACAACTGTTAGGTCTTCGTCCCCATCCTGGTCTGCTTCAAATGTATCTTCTCTATCTAGCTTGTCCACCACTGTCAGGTCTTCATCTCCTTCAAAGCCCGTTTCAGGTGTCTCTTCCCCATCTAGCATCTCAACCACTGTTAGGTCTTCATCTCCTTCAAGGCCTGCTTTAGGTGTCTCTTCTCCATCTAGCTTGTCCACTACAGTTAGATCTTCATCTCCTTCAAGGCCTGCTTTAGGTGTCTCTTCTCTATCTAGCTTGTCCACCACTTTGAGGTCTTTGTCTCCTTCCAAGGCTGCTGAAGGTGCATCTTCCACATCTAGCGTCCCAACCACTGTTAGGTCTTTATCTCCTTCCAAGCCTGTTTCAGGTGTATCTTCTCCATCTAGCTTGTCCACCACTAATAAGTTTTTGTCTCCCTCTAAGCCTGCTTCGAATGTCTCTTCTCTATCTAGCTTGTCCACCACTGTCAGGTCTTCATCTCCTTCCAAACCTGCTTCAGGTGTCTCCTCCCCATGTAGCTTCTCCACAACTGTTGGGTATTTGTCTCCTTCCAAACCTGCTTCAGGTGTATCTTCCACATCTAGCTTCTCTACCACGGTTTCCTCTTTGTCTCCTTCCAGGTCCTCTTCAGGTGTCTCTCCCCCTTCCAGCTTCTCCACTACTGTTTCCTCCTCATCTCCTTCCAGGCCTGTTTCAGGTGTCTCTTCCCCATCTATCTTCTCCACCACTGTCAGGTCTTCATCTCCTTCCAGGCCTGCTTCAGGTGTCTCTTCCACCTCTAAAGAAAGTCAGGCGGCTTCTGTTTCCAAACCCACTGCTGCGCGGACCACGTTCGAATCCACCTTGGCTACGCCCACCGTCGTCAGCACCAGGCCGACTCCTGCACCTCGAGCCTCAGCCACAGCAGCCAAGACGGTGCAGTCCAAGCTCAAGTTCTTCCAGTCGGACGACAACGAGGAGAAAAAGACTTCATCGATTAACGTGGACGTAAATAAAGGGAAGGTCCAGGAGGTCACGGCAGGTCAGACTGTGACGGTGGTCCTAAATGTCGATGACGCCGGCAAAAAGGCAGCCAGCCCGAACTTGAACAAAGGCAGAGGCGGAGCCAAAGCCGCCGTCGCAGGTGGGAGGGAGCGTTTGAAACCGACGGACGTCGAGAGCAACAAAACAAAAGCCGAAGCGGCGGCTTTTATCTCCAAGAAACTGAGTGAGGAGAAGAACAACAACAACACGAAACCGTCCTGGACGACTGTGGCGCTGAAGAAAACTGACAAGTGAGTCAACCACACTCCTGACCTCTGCTGGTGTTTCATGGTACTACGACTATTATTAATAATATCACCTCTCTAATCAGACCTTCTCAAGTTGAGACTCCCAAGAGGGACACACCGGCTCCCAGAGGGAGAGTGAGGCTGAGGGCCGACCCGTCGCTCCTCGCTGACCTGAAGGTTCTGGAAACACCAAAGTCTGCTCCAACTTCTGTTCCTAGCCCGGTTCCGAGTCCGGTTCCCAGCCCGGTTCCCAGCCCGGTTCCTAGCCCTGCTCCGAGTCCGACCGTCAAGAGCAAGCTGAGAACCAGGACTCCAGACAGAAGGAGCCCGGCGCCTGTCAGAGCGTCGCCCAACACCTCAGGTGAGCTTCAATCTCATGTCCTCATGTCCTCGACATCCCATAACTCAGTGTTTTTGTGGATTTTAACGATAACGCTAATTCGTCAATATCCTTTAAGACTCTTAATTGTTGGTTGCTTACACATTATATCAATGGACACATCGTTTCAGGGAAACAACTAATTTTATTTGCCTTAACATTTAGTCAATGGTATAAAACACATTTTGAGAAAGAGATTAAAATTTTGAGGAAAAAAAAGAAACTTTTGAGAAAAAAATGAAATTTTGGAGAATTGTTTTTGAAATTTTGAGAAAAAAAATTTGAGAACATTTTTGTATTTGAAATTTTGAGAAAAATAAAAATTTGAAATTTTTGAGAAAAAATAAAAATTTGAAATTTTTGAGAAAAAATAAAAATTTGAAATTTTTGAGAAAAAATAAAAATTTGAAATTTTGAGAAAAATAAAAATTTGAAATTTTTGAGAAAAAATAAAAATTTGAAATTTTTGAGAAAAAATAAAAATTTGAAATTTTTGAGAAAAAAATAAAAATTTGAAATTTTGAGGAAAAAAATTTTTGGGAAAAAAATAGTGAATTTTTTTTTTTTTTTTTTTTTTAAATGACCTCATTTTTGAAGGAAAATCACTTTTTTCCCAATGAATCGTAAATACTCTGTAAATAGCTGCAAACGTCTGGTTTTTAATGGAATACGTACGTAGGTGTATAGAGGCCCATTTCCAGTGTTCTAATGGTACATTGTGTTTGCTAATGGCGTGAGAAGACTATTGGACGATTAGAAAACCCTTGTGCAATGATGTTAGCACAGCTGAAACTCAACTTGTCAATGTCTTGACTATATTTTCTATTCATTTTGCAACTCTTTTGATGAATAAAAGTCAGTGACTTTTAATGGAAAACACAACAAAAACTTCATGGGTGAGCCCAAACTTTTGAACAGTAGTGTATACGTGAGTTATAATGGGACTGGAGCAAGTAAACGGGAACATGAATGGACTCATGTCTTATTCAGAATGATGGTAATCATCAGATTATTGGCTTTTAATCCGTCTTTAGCAGAAAGTGACGTTTTTCCCATTCGATGTCTTTGATCTGAACAGCGTCGGAGAACGAGTCTCCTGCCGACTGGAGGTCGAGGCTCAAACCTGTGGCCAAAGACGCAAAGTAAGACTCGTTTCTAATCCTTCTGCTTGATGAGTTACTGTACGAGGGAGATTTGTTTCCCCCCCCCCCTCCCCGTCCACGTCTCCAGCTGTCCTCTGGACCTGCTGCTCGTCCACATGTCTCTGGTGTGTCAGGACTGTGTCGAGTCGTCTGTGGAGCAAACATATGCTCGTTGCTCGGGGGTTTCCTGTTTCCATGTTCTGATTCTCTTCTCCTGCAGACCCGCCGCTCCTCCACAGACGGCCAACGGAGCTGGGAAATCCCGGGTATCGGAGCTTTCTGTCGGGCCGTCCTCGTCCTCGTCCTCGTCCTCGTCCCCGTCCTCGTCCTCGTCTCATGTTTCTACACCAATCATTTCTGTCACTCCGCCGCAGTCAAAGGGTAAAAACAAGTTATTTTTCCTCCTCTTAAACAGGACTTTTAGACCAAACTAAATCAAATAAAACAGCAATTCAACCCCTCCTGTCGTTCCTTTTTTTAATTTTATTTTAGGATTGCAGAACGGTGCTGGAGTACAAACGGCAAACGGCACCAAGACGGAGTCAAAGACTGTGAAGGTGCGACGATTTAGACGCAAATATTTAGATTACGTTCATAAAAATGTGATTAAATTGTCAGTCAACACGTTGCTGTATTTCTTAGGTTAAGCATTATTATCTCCTAATTGTGTGTTTGTGTGTTTGTGTGTGTGATTGTGCGATTGAAACACACACAGATGAAGCAGGACTACATCCCTAAAGAAGACATCCTGAAGGAACTCGACAACATCGAAGAGAACTTGAACGAACTCGAGCGAATAGGAGTGGAACTGGAGATGAAGCTGCGACGCAGCGAGGAAGGTGAGTCATGTGCACATATATATGTATATGTATGTATACATATGTATATGTATGTATACATATGTATATGTATGTATACATATGTATACATATGTATATGTATGTATACATATGTATATGTATATGTATGTATACATATGTATATGTATATGTATGTATACATATGTATATGTATGTATACATATGTATATGTATGTATACATATGTATATGTATAAGTATGTATATATATGTATATGTATTTGTATGTATATGTATATATATATGTATATGTGTATATGTATGTATATGTGTATATGTATGTATATGTGTATATGTATGTATATATATATATGTATGTGTATATATATGTATATATATATATGTATGTGTATATATATGTATATGTGTATATATGTATATGCATATATATGTATATGTATATGTATGTATGTATATGTATGTGTTTATATATGTGTGTATATATATGTATTTGTATGTATATGTATATGTGTATATATATACATATACGTATATATGTATACATATACGTGTATATGTATACGTATATATGTATACATATACGTGTATATGTATACGTATATATGTATATGTATACGTATATATATGTATATGTATATATACGTATATATGTATATATATGCATATGTGTATATATGTATATATGCATATGTATATGTGTATGTATATATATGCATATGTATGTGTATATATATATATATACATATATGTATATTTGTTCCAGTTCCACTGTAGGCGCGCTAACAGCGCTAAAGGAGCTAATGCAGCTAACGGAGCTAACTGGCAAATGGTGCCGAGACTCCGGTGCCGCGGCACGTAAACATAACGTGCGTTAGCGTTAACCGGTGTTAACGTTAACCGGTGTTAACGTTAACCGGTGTTAACGTGCCCTAGTTAGTTTTTTTTTTACATTTTTAGTCGTCGCAAAGATTCCCATACAGGAAAATAAAAGGCAGATTTGGGGTGAGTTTGAATGCGTTTGTGGGATTAACGCTGTGTGTGTGCGTGTGTGCGTGTGTGCGTGTGTGTGTGTGCGTGCACGTGTGTGTGTGTGTCAGAGGGTGTAGACGACTCTCTCATGGACGAGCTCATGGTCGAGTGGTTCAACTTGATCAGGACCAAGCAGGTGGCCATGCGCCGGGAGTCTGAGCTGGTTTACATGTGAGTACACACACGCTACACACACGCTACACACACACTATACACACACACACTTTAGAGTGATCAGTGAGGACAGACTTGTGGCCAGAAGGTTGACAGTTTGAATTCCCAGTGCCCTCCATCCCTGCAGGAAGTCCTGGAACATGATGAAGAGGAGAGGAGAGAGGATGAGGAGAGAGAGGAGAGGGGATGAGAGGATGAAGGGTCCCCGTTGAGCGATAAATTCCATGATAACCTACACTACCATTCAAAAGTTTGGGCTCACCTATACAGTTTTTGTGATTTTATTCATCAAAATGAATAGGAAATATAGTCGAGACATTGTGATTTACAAGTGATTTTCCTTCAAAAAAAAGGTCATTAAAAAAAAAAAAAAAAAATATTGCATTTTTTTTATCCTCAATTTTTTTTATCAAATTAAATATCTGTCAAAAAAAATTTTTTTCTCAAAATTTTTATTTTTTTTCTCAAATTTTTTTTTCCCTCAGTTTAATTTTTTTCCTCAAAATTTTATTTTTTTTCTCAATTTTTTTTAATTTTTTTTCTCAAAATTTGTATTTTTTCTCTCAAAATTTTTATTTTTTTTCTAAATAATTTTCTTTCTTTCTCAAAATGTGTTATATTCATTGGAAAAGTGCTTTTCCTAAAAAAAAAAACAACTTAAAAAAATATATATATCTTTCTCAAAATTGTATTTTTTCATTGAAAAAACACCATCAGCAATCACAATGCACCATTAGAACACTGGAAATGGGCCTCTATACACCTATGTACATATTCCATTAAAAACCAGACGTTTGCAGCTAGAATAGTCGTTTACCACATTAACAATGTATAGAGTGTATTTATGATTCATTTAATGTTAGATTCATTGGGAAAAAAAAGTGATTTTCCTTCAAAAATAAGTACATTTCAAAGTGAGCCCGAACTTTTGAACGCCAGTGAACAGTATGTGATCCTGCAGAGCTTTAGAGCTCCCGTTTATACTCGCTTCCGCCTCCTATTGGCTGGTTTACGCAGCAGCAGCTGCACGTGCACAGTCGCTCTGACTTATGTGTGTGTGTGTGTGTGTGTGTGTGTGTGTGTGTGTGTGTGTGTGTGTGTGTCTTTGTGCAGAGGGAGAACTCAGGAGCTGGAGGAGCAGCAGCCCAGTGTGGAGCAGGAGCTGAGGAGGCTGATGGAGAAGCCAGGTCAGGGCGGAGACAGGAGGACACGCCCACCGTCAATCACTCAGTATTAATATAATAATAATAATTATTATTATTAATGTGTGTGTGTGTGTGTCTGTGTGTTTAGATCGTCTGAAAACGTCCTGGGAGAGGAAACGAGAGCAGCAGCTCATGGACAAACTGGTGGAGATCGTCAACGACAGGAACGCCATCGTGGACGGTCTGGACGAGGACAGACTCAGGTGACGTTCAAACACACACTTTAACTTTTTAACCACAGTTTACTTATTATTAATTACACGGGGTTTGTTTTTACTCGTAATGTTGTGGTTCGTGTGCAAAGAAAAACTCTGAAACTCCTCTAAAAAATCACTCTCTCCTGTCTCGTCTTCTCAGGGAGGAAGAGGAGGACCAGGAGCTGAACAAGATGATGATGAATTTCAGTGAGTTGTGTCTCCGCACGCACACACACACACACACACACACACACACACACACACACACACACACACACACACACACACACACACACACACACACACACACACACACACACACACACAGCGGCGTCGCTGCAGATTAGCCACTTCCATCAGTGGTGCCGCTAATTAAAGCAGATTCTCATTGTGTGTATGTGTGTGCGTGTGTGTGTGTCTGTGCGTGTGCGTGCGTGTGCATGTGCATGTTTTCATCTCATTGGGATCTAATGACTGCTAATGGAGAAATATATGTATATGTATATATACATGTAGGTATATATGTATGTATGTATATGTGTATATATATATATATATATTTGTGTGTGTATGTATATATGTGTATATATGTGTGTATGTATATATGTATGTATATACGTGTGTGTGTGTGTGTGTATATGCATGTATGTACATATATGTGTGTGTGTACGTATGTATGTGAGTGTATATATATATATATATATATATATATACATATGTGTTTATGTATGTGAATATATACATATACGTTTATTTGTATATATATATGTAAATATGTATACATACATACATGTATGTATACATATTTTATACATATTTTGTATGTATATATATGTGAGTGTATATATGTATGTATATATATATGTGTGTATATATACATGTATGTATGTATTTATATATGTGTATATATATGTGTATATATACATGTATGTATGTATGTATGTATATATGTATATATATATGTGTATGTATGTATGTATGTATATATGTATATATATATGTGTATATGTGTATATATACATATATGTATGTGTATATGTATATGTATGTGTGTATATGTATATATATATGTGTATATATACATATATGTATCTGTATATATACATGTATGTATGTGTATATATATATATGTGTATATATACATGTATGTATGTATGTATGTATATATGTGTATATATATATATGTGTATATATACATATATGTATGTGTATATAAACATGTATGTATGTATGTATATATATATATTTGTGTATATGTACATGTATCTATGTATGTATATATGTATATATATATGTGTATATATACATGTATGTATGTATGTATATATGTACATATATATGTGTATATATACATGTATGTATGTGTATCCAGGCATTTTCATGTCTTTATTTGAAGTTTTTTGCTCATTTGAATAATTTGAACCTGATGACTTGAACGCGTCGTCGTCTCTTTTCAGACGTAAAGAAAGTGAAGAAAAAGTCGTCTGTGGCCAGAATCTTTGGCTGGGGAAACAAGAAGGAGGGATGATCGTCATCGCGCACACACACACACACACACACACACCCCGACTCTTCCTGTTCACCTCTCAAACTTTCAGACCTTTTTTTCCACCTGTCGTTCCTCAGAAATATCAGGTATTTGTGTCCGTGAGGTCATAGGTCCTCAGAAGGTCAGTGTTTAACACACACACACACACACGTTTGCACAGTCATCGTAGTGAGGACCTTACACATGGATGATGTTGAGGTCAATGACTCAGCAGCTGTGTTGTGATAGAGTTCACTGCTCCGCCTGTTAGTTAATCCCCCTTCTTAATCTTAATCTGTCTACTTATTACTCACACACACACACACACACACACACACACACACACACACACACACACACACACACTGAGATGTAAAGTGAACACCGAGTCACTGACACACAACAATCACCATGTACAGAGAAACTGTGTTAGTAAAACTGTATTTTTTAGCAGTAAATTGCCAGATATTGGACGTTATTCTGCGGAAAAATGAAAAATCACTAACTCGCAGGACATTTTCTTGCCCTTTTATTGTTAAAATAAGCCAAAAAAGTCAATTCTCAATTATTTTTTGATGAATTTTCTGTCGTTTTAAAGACCCTGTGATGATCTCTTTGCTTTGTTTTGAGGCTCTAACATGTAGAGGTCGTTTATTTGAATTTTAGAGCCCTGTTTTAAGGGAGTGTGTGTAATAATAATAATAATAATAATAGTAATAATAATAATAAAATTAATAATAATAAACAGCTGTTTATTATTCAGAGTTCCTATCATTGCAATAAGCTGTGTGTGTGTATGTGTGTGTGTAATACGCACTTTATATACATATTACACTTTAATCATTACTTTAACATTTTTGCAAGAAAGTCACTGGAAATTGTGTGTTTTTGTGTGTTTTTTTTCACGTTTTTTGAAGGACGTCAAACTTTCCCTCTGGTCCATGTTGGATCTGAATATGATGTTTATATCTTTAGTGTTTGTGTGTCTTTACGTCAAAATGTGCACTTTTAACAGAGCAACTTGGTACTTTAAAGGAAATTATACTGTTATATATATGTGTATATATGTATGTATATATGTATATGAATATGTATATATATGTATATATGTGCATACATATATATGCATATATATGTGTGTGTGTATATATGTACATATATGTATATATATACATACACAAACATATATATACATATATACATATATGTATGCATCTTTATATATGTGTGTGCATATATATGTATATGCATGTGTATATACAAATATATATATATATATATATACATACACATCCATATATATACACACACACATATATACACACACACACATATATATATATATATATAAATATACACACACACACTCACACACATATTTTAAATTGCTCAGATGTGAATATTGTGTAAACAACAAATGTTTTTCCAGCTTTTATTAAAACCGTTGTATTCATGGATCCACGGCTGCATCGTCTCTGTTCAGCCACAAGGGGGCGGCATGAGCCTTTTTACGTCGTTGTGGTCACTGATCAGGATCAGGATCAGATCTTCAGGTCCAAGTTAAAAAGGTCCCAAACACAGCATCTCTGTTTTAATTAGTGTTCCAAAATATATGATTTGAAAATATGTTTGTGTTTTTTTTTTTACAAAAACGCCACGTCTTTGATGAACGGAGGTTAATTAATGTGTAATTTTAAGAAAACACTGTGGGAAAAACAAAAAGTGTGGTTAAAAATATAAATATATGACAGATTTGTCACCACTTGTGTATTAGAATTGTGCGTTTCTCTCATAAGTTCTGTTATTTAAAGAGTTCTACTGTCGTTACACTACTTATGAAGCCAATAAGTAAACGCAATGATAATAAAAAAGGGCAAATAATAATAATAATAAAATATATAAATCTGACAAAAACGTCCTGAAATGTTCATCAAATACACGTAAAACACCAAGAGAAGAACATGTAAAAACATCAAATATCCACTCAGAGACGTGAAGAGAGTATCAGGACTTTTGTGTTGTTTAAAGTGTGACAGTGTTGTGTGTCTGAAGCAGCATCTGTTCCTGTTGTTATGTGTGAAAACCTTTCTTCAGTTTGTTTGTAACGTAAAGTTTGTCTGAGTCGAGTCACACACACACACACACACACACACACACACACACACACACACACACACACACACACACACACACACCCACACATTAGTCACACACACTTTTAAACTCAAGAGTCTCCGCTCTGTTCACACACCATGTGATTTAAATCATCACTCGTATCAGTTTAATCCACGTTATTTATGTGTATATGTATGTATATATGTATATGTGTATGAATATGTGTATATTTGTAGTTATGTATGTATGCATGTATGTGTATAAATGTATGTATATTTTTATATGTGTACATATGTATATATTTATATATGTACATGTGTATATATATGTATGTATGTATGTACATATATACATGTATGTATATGTATATATTTATATATGTACACGTGTATATATATGTATGTACATATATATTATATATGTATATGTGTATGAATATGTATATATGTATGTGTATAGATGTATATATTTATATATGTACACGTGTATATGTATGTATGCACATATATACATACATATATGTTTATATATGTATGTATATGTGTATATATATATATTTATATATGTACACGTGTATATATGTATGTATATATGTACATATATACATGTGTATATATATGTGTATATATACATGTATATATGTGTATATATTTATATACACATATATATGGAAATATATATATATAAGTGTATATTTACACGTATACAAATATATATACACATACATACATTTTTTAATTGTTTGAAAATACTCTTGTTCTTTGCGCTGTGTGTTTTTGTGTGTTTGTGGGCGGGGCCTCAGGAAGCCGCCTGCCGATTGGCTACCGAGTGTTGGAGCGACAGCTCAACGGACAGGAAGTGGTCACATGATCGGAGTCGCTGACCCTCGTCGACATCCCATCGAATAACTGTAAGTATCTAACGTTTAGAATCTGTTCTAACGTCCAGAACGTTGCCCTAATGTTGGTCTCTGGTTGCACATTGGGTTCCCAGAACGTTCTCGTTTGGTTCCCAGAAAGTTTCCAGAGCATTACTTTGTCGCAACCTTCATAGAACCCTTAGAGAACGTTCTCTTTTGGTTCCCTGAAAGTTTCCCGAACAAAAAAAACTCAGTTCCTCGAGTTCCTGCTCCAAAACAAAAGCACATGAGGAAAGTTTTTGGATTTCTTTAATATAATCCTTCATATTCACACACACAAACACACACACACCCAATATGTTGTGTGTCTGTGTGTGTGTGTGTAGAAAAAACACAAACCGGTGACAATACTTGGTAAAAAAGTGTTGACAGATGTAAAACAAAAATGCTGACGGAGTTTAAAGAAGGCGCTGGTGAGTGTGAGAAGTGATAGACTGTTTTTTTTTTTTTGGGTGTTGGTGACGAACGTCTGTGTGTCGGGACAGAACATGGTAGTGTGTGTGTGTGTGTGTGTGTGTGTGTGTGTGTGTGTGTGTGTGTGTGTGTGTGTGTGTGTGTTAGCCTCCATCACTGTGTTTTGACAGCGAGTGCTGCTCGAGTATAAAATGTGCATTTGTGATGACAAGCGCTGGAAAAGCCATCACTTGGAGCCAGGAACCCCCCCCCCCACACACACACACACACACAGACAACCCCTGGATGTCGCCCGTGGAAACCCTTTGCATGTGGTCTCCACACACACACACTGGTTTCCATGGACTTAAGAGGACAATGCATTGACTTAGATTCATTTCCTGGAGACTTTCTCTCACCTTAACCATAACTCCTGTCCTAAAGCATCGTTTTCACCCATATTTTTTCCAGATTTTTGACTAAACTTGACAGAAACAAAGTAAAAAAACAGTGTTTCTTTGACTTTGACGTCAACTTTCTGTCCATTTTTATTAGATTTCGTCTCAGATCCACTGTCTGATCATCCAATAACACATTTATCTCTGGAAACTACAGCACAACAAAGACTGTTGTTGAGTTTTGGGGCTGACGTGGCCCTTTAACCTCACCCTAACCCTTAGCCTAATATATTAGGTCATTCATTCCCCAGACCCTAACCTTTAACCTTTAACCCAAACCTAATTCTAACCCTAAAACCAGGTCTTAAAAGGCCATTTTTTAGGGGGGTCAGAATGTGAGGACCAACCAAAAATGTCCTCACTTTCCCAAAAAATCCCCACTTCCTTACTTATTCAAGTTTTTTTTGATGGACATAATACCATTCCCTAGTCCCTAACCCTAACCCTAACCCTAAAACCAGGTCTTAACCCTGAAAAAGGCCATTTTTAAGGGGTGTCAGAATGTGAGGACCTACCAAAAATGTCCTCACTTTCCTCAAATGTCCTCAATCCCTTAGGTATATTAGTTTTTTTTGATGGACATAATACCATTCCCTAGTCCCTAACCCTAACCCTAATTCTAACCCTAAAACCAGGTCTTAAAAGGCCATTTTTAGGGGTGGCAGAATGTGAGGACCAACCAACAATGTCCTCACTTTCCCAAAATGTCCTCACTCCCTTAGGTATATAAGTTTTTTTTGATGGACATAATACCATTCCCTAGTCCCTAACCCTAACCTTTAACCTAAACCTAATTCTAACCCTAAAACCAGGTCTTAAAATGCCATTTTTTAGGGGTGTCAGAATGTGAGGACCAACCAAAAACGTCCTCACTTTCCCAAAATGGTCCTCACTCCGTTACGTATACAAGTTTTTTTTGATGGACATAATACCATTCCCTAGTCCCTAACCCTAACCTTTAACCTAAACCTTAATTCTAACCCTAAAACCAGGTCTTACAAGGCCATTTTTAGGGGTGTCAGAATGGTAGGACCAACCAAAAATGTCCGAACTTTCCCAAAATGTCCCCACTCCCTGAGTTATACAAGTTCTTTTGACGGACATAATACCATTCCCCAGTCCCTAACCCTAACCCTAACCATCACAACCAAGTGCCTAACCCTAAACCCAACCCCTAAAACCAGGTCTTAGCCTCTTTAAAAGCCCTTTAAGCCCTTTGGTTTATACTTTTTTTGTCGGTCCTCGCAAAGACACAAATACAAGAAAACACACGCAAACACTCAAACTTGTTTTTATGCTTTAGTAAGGACGCGCAGACATAATGCAAACGTTAAACCTGCAAAAACAACCTTTAAAGTGATCAATAACGTCCCCACAAAGAGGGGTTTGTACTGCGACTTGGACCTCACGAGGGTTTGAATACAAGCAAACACACAAATGCACAAATACACACACGTAGTACACACACACACACACACACAGTGGTGATGACAGGAGGGAAAATCATTTGAGGATTTTGGTTCTGGTCTCAATCTTTGTGTTTCTCTAAGTATCTGTGACAAGTCAGGAGGGTAATGATGTGTGTGTGTGCGTGTGTGTGTGTGTGTGTGTGTGTGCGTGCGTGTGTGTGTGTGTGTGTGTGTGTGTGTGTGTGTCCTCCATGGATGGTTACCCTGTTCTGTAAATGACTGATGTGACAGAACATGAGCTCAATCATTCACTGACTTCATTGATCAGAAACTCTCACTCAGGTTTGGGACACTATAGTTACACTATAGAGACGTGTGTGTGTAAATATATATAAATATATATAAATACATACTTGAACTGCAGGAATTCTCAGATTAGAGTCAGAAATCTGAGAAAAAAGTCAGAAATCTGAGAAAAAAGTCAGATTAAAGTCAGAATTCTGAGATTAAAAGAAAGAAAAATAAATAACAACATGAATTGTGAGATTAAAGTTGTGTTGTTTTCTTTTTTTAATCTCATAATTCTTACTTTAATCTAACTTTTTCTCAGATTTCTGATATTAGAGTCAGATTAAAGGCAGAATTCTGAGATTCTGAGAAAGAAAAAAAGAAAACGCCATGAATTCTCAGATTAAAGTCAGAAATCTGAGAAAAAAAGTCAAATTTAAGTCATAATTCTGAGAAATAAGTCATAATTTGAGATTAAAGTCAGATTTCTGATATTACAGTCAGATTAAAGTCAGTGTTCTGAGAAAAAAAGTAAAAATTCTGACGTTAAAGTCGGATTAAAGTCAATGTCTGAGAAAAAAGTCAGAATTCTGAGAATAAAGTCAATATTCAGATGTTTCTTTAATCTCAAAATTAATGCAGAGGTTTTTTTCTGAGTAACAAAGAGGATTTACACAAAAATACTCTAATGATATCTCTAAGTTATTATTTTTAACATGTCTTGTTTTTCTTTTAATCCCGTCCTCTTTGCTGATTTACTGAATCAATAGTAACTTTTTTTTTTAATTTACAGAGATTAATATTAATCTGAGTCAGATTAATTTTAAAGGCTCATTTTCCCGCTGTAGCTCTTTAACACGATCTTTCTGCTCCTACTGACGTTTAGTTGAAGATCTGCTGTTTTTATTTGTTATTATTATTATTATTATTATTGTTAATCCACCTGAAGTGAAATCAGCAGAAGAAGAACAAATAAAAGAAAGAAGAAGAAGGAGCTCAGAGCAGAAAACCAGAGAGGCGCTCGAGTGGCTATCAGTGACATAAAGGAAGGAAGGAAGGAAGGAAGGGAGCGAGGAAAGGAGATGATATGCAGCCTTAATCCAAATGAAATTACAGCGATAACATCTATTTTCTTTTCTTTTTTTCTTTCCTGGCTTTTATTTGATGTATTTTTTTTTGGTTTCAGACGTCCTCACACACACACACACACACACACACTTTCTAAAAACACACTAATGAACAAACAGCGATCAGTGAGTATTTATTAGCCCCTCCCCCTCTGTCTCCTGCCTGTTAATAGCCTAAATTAGCATATAAATGAGCGATAGCATGTGATGGGATCCACTCTGCTCCAATCTGTCCACTGGGGATTAGGATTGTCTCTCTCTCTCTCTCTCTCTCTCTCTCTCTCTCTCTCTCTCTCTCTCTCTCTCTCTCTCTCTCTCTCTCTCTCTCTCTCTCTCTCTGTCCTTATTATTATTATTATTCCTCTTTTTCTTCCTCCCTCCTTCTCTCTCTCTCTCTCTCTCGTCGTCTTTCACCGCTCACTTCACAGATTATAATTCCTCCTCCTCTCGTCGAGGACTTCGTCTTCTTTTAGCTTTCATTAAGCGACGCAGTTCAAGTGGCTCTGTATTTGTTTACCTGTGTGTGTGTGTGTGCGGTTAGTTTAAGTGTACTTAATTGCTCCTGACTAATTAGCACATGAGTCGAGTCATTTGGGACGCGCACACACACACACACACACACACACACACATATTCTTGTACTTGCTGCATACTGAGGACCGGTTTGCTGACAAAGTGAGGACCAGCATTTCCACTTTATAAATCAACACAATTACAAATATCTACTTCATGAATGACATCTATATAGAACTACTGGTTGCAGTACCATAAAATGTCTGCAGGTGGAGCCCCAGAGCAAAAAGGGCTGGAAAACTATTTTGATTTTTTTTTTTTAATTTTTGGTCCAAAATTTTACAAAAACATCATACTTATACTATGTCGACCAAAATTTACGAAAAAATGTGACCAAAAATTGTTGGTCCAAAATTTTACAAAAAGGTCATACTATACTATGTCATCCAAAAATTGAAAAAAAAGAATTGAAATTTTTTTTTTGAAAAAAACATTTTGGTCCAAAATTCACAAAAAAGTCATACTATACTATGTCGTCCAAAATTTGAAAAAAATAAAAAAAATTTTTTTTTTAAACATTTTGGTCCAAAATTTACCAAAAAAAAGTCATACTATACTATGTCGTCTAAAAAATATTTTTTTTTTTTGACAAATTGAGTATAGCATGTTATAGCAACCTAAGGAAGTGATTTCAATGAAAACATAGTGAGGACCGGCCAAAATGTCCTCACTCCATAAAAATGACCTCACTTTGTTGGTTAAAAACCCTCACTGGTCCTCAGTATGCCGCAAGTACAAGAACGCACACACACACACACACACACACACACACACTCAGAGTACAGTGAGATTATAGCACCTTCTCAGTGGTTGTGCGTCCTAAGTGCTCGTCTCTCGTCTCCTCCCTCTTGGCTTTGTGTCTCCAGACACTCGAGTCTCAGCAGAACAGCAGCAGCAGCAGGAGGTGTTAATGATGTGTGTGTGTGTGTGTGTGTGTGTGTGTGTGTGTGTGTGCGTGTGCGCGTGTGTCACCGTACAAAGACAAAAACATCTTCATGTGAGTGAGTGAGTGTCTCCTTTTGCACTTTTCAGTTCCTCTGCATCGTAAAAATCGCCAATCTCGCCGCGAAACAACACTCAGACAACTTTATTACTGTGTGTGTGTGTGTGTGTGTGTGTGTGTGTGTGTGTGTGTGTGTGTGTGTGTGTGTGTGTGTGTGTGTGTGTGTGTGTGTGTGTGTGTGTGTGTGTGTGTGTGTGTGTGTGTGAGGTCATGTGAGGTCACGAGAGAGGAACCTGTAATCCGGCCCAGAATAAAACACCGTTATTTGACTGTATTTTAATGTGAGGCTTAAGGCCTTCGCTCTCCTCTGTATTGTGTGTTTTGGCGCCCGACGCTCGCTCTGTTCTGTTCAGACGTTAATCTTAGTTTTGACTTTTTGTCAAATGAGTGAGTTGTAGTTTTAGTTGTTTTTTTTGTAATGTGAGATTATTTGACAGGTGCGAGATGCAAAAAATGGCTCATATTAAGTATTGTGTTGTCAAAACCCAGCAAAAGATGCCATTTAAAAAATGTATTTAGGGTCAGATTAAATCTGATTAAAGTCAGAATTGTGAGATTAAAGTCCAAATTCTGAGATTAAATCAGATTAAGGTACGAGTTATGAAATTAAAGTCTGAATTCTGAGAAAAAAAGTCAGAATTCTGAAATTAAGTAAGATTAGAGTCAGAATTCTGAGATTAAATCAGATTAAATCAGAATTCTGAGATTAAAGTCCGAATTCTGGGAAAAAAAAAATAATTCTGATATTAAAGTCTGAATTCTGAGAAAAAAAAGTCATTATTCTGAGATAAAGTAAGATTAAATTCAGAATTCTGAGATTAAATCAGGATAAAGTCAGAATTCTGAGGAGATTAAAGTCAGGTTGAAGTAGAATTCTGAGAAAAAAGTCAGAATTCTGAGATTAAATCAGATTAAAGACAGATTTCTTATATTAAAATCAGAATTCTGAGGAAAAAAAGTCAGAATTCTGAGACAAAGTAAGATTAAAGTCATAATTCTGAGATTAAATCCGAATAAAGTCACAATTCTCAGGAGATTAAAGTCAGGTTGAAGTAGAATTCTGAGAAAAAGGTCAGAATTCTGAGATTAAATCAGATAACAGTCACAATTCTGAGGAGATTTAAGTCAGGTTAAAGTAGAATTCTGATAATAAGTAAGATTAAAGTATTTTATTTTTATCTTGCTTGTGTTTTACAGAACAAAGGATGGACTTTAACAGACGCCACAGGATGTTGTTTGATACTCAGCTCCCTATTGGACCGTTTAAACGTCCGCTAACGACCACAGATTATGTCGCTAAATCACGCGAGCGACCGACTCTGGAAGTCCGTCCGTCATCGGGAACATCAGTCCGCTCGGGTTTGGTGCTTTTTCGCTTTTCGCTGACTCCACTGTTCTCCATGGGTGAATATTCAGCAACACACACACACACACACACACACTCACACACTCACACACACACACACACACACACACACACACACACACACACACACACACAATGTTAAAATAGTCTAAATTATTGCTTTTGAAGACATATTTGACCATAAATGTATTTTGTTTGAGCGACGCCAAATGAAACACGAGTTCTGGCAGCGCGGCGTCGGAAAAAACGAAAAGCAAGAATGTGATTTATCTTTTTTTTTTTATCGAGAGAGAAACGCTGGAACCTCTGATTCAGGGATTATTGGACGTCCAGCTTTTCTTTTCTTTTATTGAAATTCCTGTTTATTTTTCCTCACGTGTTGTTTCCTGCAGCCGCTGACAGTTCATGTGCATTAGCGGCAACACCAGAGTGAAAATGGATGATGCCGGAGTGAACCAATGAAATTGAATCACAGTGTGTGTCGGGCTCCTACACACACACACATTCTTGTACTTGCTGCATACTGAGGACTGGGTTGCTGACAAAGTGAGGACCAGCATTTTCCACTTTATAAATCAACACAATTACAAATATCTACTTCATGAACGACATCTATATAGAACTACTGGTTGCAGTACCATAACATGTCTGCAGGTAGAGCCACAGGTAGATGGCTGGAAAACTTTTTAGATTTTGTCAAATTTTTGGTCCAAAATTTGACAAAAACGTCATACTATACAATGTTGTCCAAAATATGAAAAAAAAAATAGACCAAAAATTTTTGGTCCAAAATTTGACAAAAACGTCATACTTATACTATGTCGTCAAAAATTTGACCTCAAATTTTTGGTCCAAAATTTGACAAAAATGTCATACTATACTATGTCATCCAAAATTTGAAAAAAATGTTGGTCCAAATTTTGAAAAAAAAAATTGGTCCAAATTTTGAAAAAAAAAATTGGTCCGAAATTTAAAAAAAAAAAATTGGTCCAAAATTTGAAAAAAAAATTGGTCCAAAATTTGAAAAAAAAAATTGGTCCAAAATTTGAAAAAAAATGTTGGTCCAAAATTTGTAAAAAAATGTTGGTCCAACATTTGTAAAAAAATGTTGGTCCAACATTTGAAAAAAAAATTGGTCCAAAATTTGACAAAAATGTCATAATATTCTATGTCGTCCAAAATTTGACCCACAATTTGACAAAAACGTCATACTATACTATGTCATCCAAACTTTGAAATTTTTTTTTTGACAAATTGAGTATAGCATGTTATAGCAACTTAAGGAAGTGATTTGAATGAAAACAAAGTGAGGACCGGGCCAAAATGTCCTCACTCCGTAAAAATGACCTCACTTTGTTGGTTAAAAACCCTCACTGGTCCTCAGTATGCTTCAAGTACAAGAACACACACACACACACCGAAACCTTAAGATCTGACACCCTTTCAGATATCCGCATTAGACCCTGTAATCTAATCCCTGGCTATCGTCTTACAAATCTCATTATGACGCACCGCTCATATTCAATATCACCAAACCACCGGCCTTTTAGTTTGGCCTCTCAAACCACCGTGTAAAAGCTTCATCACGGGCGTCGCTGATGAAATTACCGCAGATTACGCCCTCGTCGCCACCGTCTCCTCCCGCTACCTCCATTCTGTCTCTCTTGAAGGAGTGCGCGGATTTAATTTACGGCAGGACTCGAGCCACTTAGTGCAATTTCTCTCTGTGAGCAAGGATTGATTGATTAGGCCTTATCTTGTTATCTGGGTCTGTGGTCGTTTGATAGGCCTGTTTGTTCTCTCACTTTGTCTCTCAGTCTTTCTATCTGTATCCCTTTGCCTTGATGTAATTTCATGCCCGTGTGTGTCTGTGTGTGTGTGTGTGACGGCCTGCAGCTTCTTCATCCACTCTCCCTCCACTGTGGGAATCGCAGACGCTGATAAGGACAGATTTTTAGTCCGCGCGAGATCGGGATTAAGAATACGACACGCTTCACTGGTCACGGCCGCTTCGCTATGAGCGGATATTATTGTTTCTCAGAATTTGCTCAAATTGCTCGACTGTAATGACCGAATACGTAAAATACTCCGCTGATGTGTTTTCTCGTGCTGGTTAATGGCAGAAAAAATGATCCAAAAAGAACCGTATCTCGTCTCTTATATACATATTTTCCACGTTAGTGATCGATGTTTTCATAATAATAATAACCTTAAAGTTTCACGTAAATTAAGTGACGATGGAGCCTCTCCACGTCCACAACCCTTTGCCGTTCCGTTGCTAACACCTGCCTACACTGCAAAGCAACCTACAGAAGAACAGAAAGAGAATTAGACGACAAACGCGGTCAAAGTCGGTCGTAAAACTTGTATTTTATTTGTTTGAAAACTAGCGCTGGGCACGCTAGCACGGAAACAACGCGTTTCCGTGATGACTGACCGGGAAAAAGACGTACCGCGGCACCGGAGTCCAGGCACCGCTTACCAGCTAGCTGCGTTAGCTTCTTTAGCGTCGTTAGCGCTCCGGCAGTGGAACTGGAGCAGTCTGTTTATTAAAGGAAACGAGCAGCGCTACAAATAACCGTAACCGCGTACCTGTGTGCTGTACGCTAAAATTTAGTTACTTACTGGCTACACGCGCTTTTGAATCCCCAAAATATTTTATCTTGGTACGATAAACACGCTGAGAATTCGAAAGACCTTCTTCCTGTGTGCAGGTCATGGCACGTAACAATGCTCTGATCTCACACTTATGAAGTTTTGAGCAGATCGGTCAGTGTACGGCCAAAGTCACAGGGCACTTCCTGTTTTTTGGCGAAAATGGTGGCTAAATTAAAAATAGCTAACTTCCTGTTGGGTTCGTAGACGCGTTCATGGTCAGTCTTTCGTGTCAGGTATGAAGTTTCGTGGCGATCGGTCAATAAGTGCGAGTTAGCTCATTTACGGACGTGAACTTCTTGACTTTACTTAACGTCGTCCGTGTCATGTGATGACAAATTGCGATGACGCAGCTTAAAACGAGACCCCGGCGCATAACAAACCTGACTTTGACAGAAAAATAGCTAACTTCCTGTGGGGTCACGTTTGTATTCGTAGACGTGTTCGGGGTCGGTCTTTCATGTCGGGTGTTGAGTTTCGTGGCGATCGGTCAATTATCGCTAGTTAGCTCATTTGGACGTGAACTTCTTGACGTGACTTAACTTTGTGTCATGTGACGACAAATTGCGACGACGCTGCTTAAAACATGACACCGGTATAGCTAACTTCCTGTTGGGTCACGTTCGCGTTCGTAGACGCGTTCATGGTCGGTCTTTCGTGTCCGATATGAAGTTTCGTGGCGATCGGTCAATTAGCGCGAGTTAGCTCATTTTACGGACGTGAACTTCTTGACTTTACTTAACGTCGTCCGCGTCATGTGACGACAAATTGCGACGACGCAGCTTAAAACGTGACACCGTATAGCTAACTTCCTGTTGGGTCACGTTCGCGTTCGTAAACGCGTTCATGGTCGGTCTTTCGTGTCCGATATGAAGTTTCGTGGCGATCGGTCAATTAGCGCGAGTAAGCTCATTCACGGACGTGAACTTCTTGATTTTACTTAACGTCGTCCGTGTCATGTGACGACAAATTTCGATGATGCTGCTTAAAACGTGACACCTGTATAGCTAACTTCCTGTTGGGTCACGTTCGCGTTCGTAGACGCGTTCATGGTCAGTCTTTCGTGTCCGATATGAAGTTTCGTGGCGATCGGTCAATTAGCGCGAGTTAGCTCATTTACGGACGTGAACTTCTTGACGTTACTTAACGTCGTCCGCGTCACGTGACGACAAATTGCGACGACGCAGCTTAAAACGTGACACCGGTATAGCTAACTTCCTGTTGGGCCGCGTTCGTAGACGCGTTCAAGGTCGGTCTTTCGTGTCAGGTATGGAGTTTCGTGGCGATCGGTCAATTAGCACGAGTTAGCTCATTTTACGGACGTGAACTTCTTGACTTTACTCAACGTCGTTCCGCGTCACGTGACGACAAATTGCGACGACGCAGCTTAAAAATTCGATGACATTTCACCTCCCCCGCTCCTCCCGACTCCTGCTCGCCACCTCCTTCACCTCGTCTTGGCATCGAACCCAAGCTCCTCCTCCTCACTCCTCCTCACCCCACCCGTCTCCTCCCGTCTCCTCCATCAATCCTGACCACCTGCGCTGCTCCTCCTCGCCCCCCCTGCCCGAGCTCAAACGCACCTCCCCGACTCCGGCGTCTTTTTCCCACCGTCTGCTCCACACTCCGACTCTGCAACACACACACACACACACACACACACACACACACACACACACACACACACACACACACACACACACAGTTGGAGCGGCGGGTTCTCCTCTAATGACGTCCTCAGAGTATAATTAGTCTGGCCAATTAACAGCAGTAACGATGCTTGCATTCATTATGTCAAATTACACTGTGCTGACAAAGTGTCAACTCAGCTACGCTCACCTGCTGAGGCTATCAGCGCGCGTGTGTGTGTGTGTGTTTATGCTAGTTTATGCTAGTTTATTAAATCCTATTTCATCGTTCCAGGAATGAAGAATGTCCAGTCCACACACACACACACACGTACACACACACACACACACACACATTCAATTAGCACACTGGCAGTAGCCGTGTTATTCCGGTGCCTGTTGTCGTGGCGATGCTCTTGTGGCCAGAAATAATAAGGCCCGTGAAAGCGCTCGGATCATTACGTTGCGTTATTGAATCATGGATATTGATTTTACGCGCGCGTGTGTGTGTGTGTGTGTGTGTGTGTGTGTGTGTGTGTGTGTGTGTGTGTGTGTTATATTAAATGTTATATATTACCGTGAGTCACACACACACAGGGTGGTGATGATGATCCGCGAGAGACGTGGCCTCAGATGTGATTTTGTTTTATTTATTTATTTTTTATTTTTTTTTCCTCCACACAGCTCATTTGCATAACGTGAGATAGGAGGAGGAGGAGGAGGTGGAGGGGGGCGGGGCCAGGAGGATTCATCTTAATTAGCCACTTCATCCTCTGGAGGTAAACTCACACACACACACACACACACACACATAAAGACAGAGTTAGAAGAAGTACTTATAATAATAATAATAATAATCATACTATATGACTATATTGAAGCATAAAATAATTGATTTTAAACTGTTTGAGTATTTAATGTCGGTAAATAGTACGGAGTCTGTGGCTGTTATAGCTAGATAGCTTTAAGCTAACGATAGATAACTTTAAACTAACTGAAAACTTAAGCTGATAGATAGATAGATAGATAGATAGATAGATAGATAGATAGATAGATAGATAGATAGATAGATAGATAGATAACTTTAAGCTAACTGATAACTTTAAGCTAACAACAGATAACTTTTAGCTAACCAAAAACATTAAGATAGATAGATAGATAAGGTTAAGCTAACGATAGATAACTTTAAGCTAACAATAGATTACTTTAAGCTAACCAAAAACTTTGAGATAGATAGATAGATAACTTTAAGCTAACGATAGATAACTATAAGCTTACGATAGATAACTTTAAGCTAATCTAAAACTTTAAACTAACAATAGATAACCTTTAGCTAACCAAAAACTTTAAGATAGATTGATAGATAACTTTAAGCTAACAATAGATAACTTTAAGCTAACAATAGATAACTTTAAGCTAACCGAAAACTTTAAGCTAAAGTCTTTTTGATTTGGTAATTTTTCTTCTTTTACTACAGTCGGACAGTGCAGATAATAAAGGTCCTCAGTTAGACTCAGCTCAGTCACTGACTGTGTGTGTGTGTGTGTGTGTGTGTGTGTGTGTGTGGGGGGTAACCATAGGCTACAGAGGAGCTAACACACACACTTTCCTCCTCTCTGTAGGTTTGAAGGGGATGTTTACGTGGATGTTTGCTGACATCTGTCCTGTGATGGAATAACTGTGTCCTGGGCTCTTAAGAACCTGAGAACCAAGAGAACCAACGCCCAGAGGAGCAGCAGCAGCGTTCACGCCATGTTAGTATCACAGTGAATATTATGTCATTTACCAAGCCTTTTGTCGTGTATACAATATGGTTTATACGTAGTCTGTGGCTGTTGTAGGTAGATAGATAGCTTTAAGCTAACCGAGAACTTTAAGCTAACCGAAAACTTTAAGCTAATAGATTGATAAATAGATGACTTTAAGCTAACAGAAAACTTTAAGCTAATAGATTGATTGATAGATAGATATATAGATAGATAGATAACTTTAAGCGAATGATAGATGACTTTAAGCTAACCAAACGTTTTTAGATAGATAGATAGATAGATAGATAGATAGATAGATAGATAGATAGATAGATAGATAGATAGATAGATAGATAGATAGATAGATAGATAACGTTAAGCTTACAATAGATAACTTTAAGCTGATAGATAGATAGATAGATAGATAGATAGATAGATAGATAGATAGATAGATAGATAGATAGATAGATAGATAGATAGATAGATAGATAGATAACTTTAAGCTTACAATAGATAACTTTAAGCTAACCAAACATTTTTAGAT
>NC_139820.1:1808419-1828419 GCF_963457635.1 Microchirus variegatus
GTCGCTAGCTCATTAACACGTCTAATTAATTCATTGACATCGGAATTAAGTTGTTTCGCTGAAACTGACACCTCTCTCTCTCTCTCTCTCCCCTATAGGCAAGAGTGGGAGGCGAGCGAGCGAGCGAGCAACAGATTGAATGAGAAAAAGGAGACGGAGAGAGGGGTGAGAGAGAGAGAGAGATTTAATCTACATTAAAGGGAAAAAATATGCCATTAATTAACGTTCCTTACGAGTACTGTCACGCTACGCTAGGAGATAAAGACACTGAATAATGTTTGACCTTTTAGGTTGAAAAGAGACGTTTTTTTTTACCTAATCTGAAGACGCAAAAACCCCAGTTTGACGCACAAAATTAAGATTATTACACACAAAAACTGATCACCTGTCATTTAAAAGGGGGAATACTACTTTGGAATAAAACACAAACATCAACTATCCTGGTTTTTTAAATGAAAACAAGCTCATCGACTTTTTTTAAAGGGTTCTCTGGATCAAAATGGTTCTTCCTGGAACCATCAGTGTTACCAAGAACCCTTGAAAAACAAATGGTTCCAGGTAGAACCTCAGCCCTTGTAGAAGAACACTTTCGGAACCCTTATTTCTAAGAGTTTAGTGGAAGGTATGGCTTTTAACAATTGTGTTGTGGAGTTTGTGATCCCAAAAAAAGTGTCCTCCATTATAGGTCGTGTTTTTAGATTTATTTGATAAAATATATCACAAAAGGAAGAAATAAAAGTGCTAAGTAGAACCATATAAGGTTCTTCGGCTTGTCCTCACAGGAGAACCCTTTTTGGCTCCAGGTAGAACCTTTTTATAAAGGTTCCATCTGGAACCCTTTTAGAGGGTTCCACCAAGAACCCTTTTAAAACCCTTTATTCAGGAAAGGGGTTTTAAAGGGTTCTCTGGATCAAAATGGTTCTTATTGGAACCATCAGTGTTACCAAGAACCCTTGAAAAACAAATGGTTCCAGGTAGAACATCAGCCCTTGTAGAAGAACACTTTCGGAACCCTTATTTCTAAGAGTGTCGTGGAAGGCATGGCTTTTAACAATTGTGTCGTGGAGTTTGTGTTCCCAAAAAAAGTGTCCTCCATTATAGGTCGTGTTTTTAGATTTATTCGATTAAAAATATCACAAAAGGAAGAAATAAAAGTGCTAAGTAGAACCATATAAGGTTCTTCAGCTTGTCCTCATAGGAGAACCATTTTATACCTGGAACTCTTTTGGAGGGTTCCACCAAGAACCCCTTTAAAGCCCTTTATTCAGGAAAGGGCTTTTAAAGGGTTCTCTGGATCAAAATGGTTCTTCCTGGAACCATTAGTGTTACCAAGAACCCTTGAAAAACAAATGGTTCCAGGTCGAACCTCAGCCCTTGTAGAATAACACTTTTGGAACCCTTATTTCTAAGAGTGTAGTGGAAGGTATGGCTTTTAACAATTGTGTCGTGGAGTTTGTGTTCCCAAAAAGGTGTCCTCCATTATAGGTCGTGTTTTTAGATTTATTCGATTAAAAATATCACAAAAGGAAGAAATAAAAGTGCTAAGTAGAACCATATAAGGTTCTTCGGCTTGTCCTCATAGGAGAACCCTTTTTGGCTCCAATTAGAACCTTTTTTATAAAGGTTCCATCTGGAACCCTTTTAGAGGGTTCCACCAAGAACCCTTTTAAAACCTTTTATTCAGGAAAGGGGTTTTAAAGGGTTCTCTGGATCAACCCCTTTAAAAGAGAACCTGGAAGAACCTACAGTTGACATTGACTCCACTTTGTCTCCTTCTTCTTCTTCTTCTGACCGTAGGGTGTGTGCTGCTGACTGTGGGGGCGTGGCCACAGGCTCTAAGACCCCGCCCATCAATCTGCCTCCACACCTGCTTCTCCACAGACGATCAACACTTCCCTTTGGTTGCAGGATATAAGAACCAGGTACGAGGAACCAGGTATCTCATGATCTCCTCTTTCTCTTTGACCAACAAACTTCATGAGCCGTGAATATAGTGTACATATTTTACTTTATTTTGTATTCTTTATCGACTTCCTGTGCCCTACAGTCACTTCTACCATCTGCTACAGCTTCCTCTTAAATGTTTGAGGGGAAAGAAAAAAAAACCCCAGCTGATACTTAACAAATCTCCCCATGCGAGGACACTTGAGAATATCAGCCAGTTAATTAGAGTTTGGAGAGTGGATTAAATTCGCTGCAACCTGGCGTGGGCGTGTACTTAGAGGTGGGGACACCTTTGGAAGTGGCGCGCAGTGAGCGCCTGGCGAGAGGTGGGGATTATTTGGATGTAGCGCGCAGTGGGTTTCTTGTTAGAGGGGGGCGTCGTCACAGTCTGTCTCTGTGGTAAATTTGATTAAGGCTGGCGGGAAGAGGTGGTCCGACCGTGAACAGGTGCCCCTCACAGCTGAGTGTGGTTCAGCCCGCCGTCGCTCTCTCTCTCTCTCCTTCTCCTTCCCGCTCTTTGTTCTCACTCTGTCTAACCGTGTAATCTCTGTCTATTTCCGCCGCCGTCTCTTCCTCGTCTGTTTCCTGTTTGTCCTCTCAGCCTTTAGGGACGTCCACCTTGAAATGTGTCTTCACTGACCTTCACAGGCCCTCGCTCCCCTTCTGTTCCCCGCGTCCCCCGTCACTCCGACCCACCTGTTTGGTTCAGTCACTGGAGCAAACCCAACAAACTAAATTTGTTTATTTATTATTTATTTATTTATCGATTACAATATTGTCTGTTCTTGTACATTTCTTTGTACCATACACTACAGTTCAAAAGTTTCGTCCCACTTCGAAATGTCCTTATTTTTGAAGGAAAAGCATTTGTCTTTTCAATGAATATGACAGATTTTGAGAAGAATTTTTTTTTTTTTTAATTAAAACTTTGAGGAAATTTTTTTTCTTTTTGATTAAAAAAAAATATTTTTTTAAGAAGTTACTATTTTCTGGGGAAAATTTTAATTTTGAGAAAAAAATTTAAATTCTGAGAAAAAAATAAAAATTTTGAGATTTTTTTTTCGATTTTTAGAAAAAGATGTTTGAGAATAACTTTTTTAAATATTTAGGAAAAACAATAAGTTTGAGGAAAAATAATTATTTTGAGAAAAAAAAATTTTGGAGAAAATTTTTTTTGTGAGAAATTTTTTTTTGAGAAATGTTTTTTGAGAAATGTTTTTTTTTTTAAAGAAAAATATATTTTTAGGGGGGAAATGTCCTTATTTTTAAAAGGAAAGGCACTTTTTTTCAATTAATATAACACATTTTGAGATCTAACAAATTTAAAAAAAGAAATGACATTTTTGCGAGAGAAAAATATAATTTTGAGAAAAAATAAATACATTTTAAGAAATCAAAATTTTGAGGAAAAAAATTGAAATTGAGAAAAAATAAGTAAATAAAAAAATAATGAATATAACATTAAATGAATCAGAAATTAATTTCAAAGTGTGTTACTTTTATTTAATACTTTTAATTTGTCACAAACAATAGAAGGACTCTGTCTCCATGAGTCCTATGAGTTTTGTACACAGGTGGTGTAGCGGTTTGCGCTCTTGCCTTTCTTTTGCATTTGGGTTTTCTCTGGTTTCCTCCCACAGTCCAAACACATGAAATATCAAAAATAAATTGATGGTGAGAGTGAATGGATGTTTGTCTGTAACTGTGCAGGATGTGAAGCCTATCGCCCCTTATGTCAGCTGAGATCGACAACAGCGCCCCCTCCTGCGACCCTCGTGTGGAGGATAAAGCGGTAGAAGACGGATGGACTTAAGAAAAGGTCGGTTTCTTTTTGAAATTTCATAAATGCAGTTTTATTTGCGTGGAGCGCGGACAATATGGTGTCTAAAGTCACTATAAGTGACAAACCATGACAGAAGCCATATTTTGTATTTGGCTCGTGTACCTTTGACTTCGTCCAATCCACAAACACAGAGGGGGCGGGGTTTACGGCCCAGAGCTGACATAAAAAAATCTCACATTTTGTTTAATGGTTTTAATGTTTTTTTTTTTTTTTTGAGAAAATAATAATTTTGAGAAAAAACATTTTAAAATTTTGACAAAGAAAAAAACTTTTTTTGAATTGTTTGGGGAAATGAAATTTTTGAAGGAAATGTACATTTAAAGAAAGAAATTTACATTTTGAGAAAGAAATTAAAATTTTGAGAAAAAAGTACATTTTGAGAGGGAAAAATAACAATTTGAGAAAATATTAATACATTTTAAGAAATAAAAATTTTGAGGGAAAAATAAACATTTTGAGGGAAAAATAAACATTTTGAGGGAAAAATAAACATTTTGATGTGTCTAAAGTCACTATAAGTGACAAACCATGACAGAAGCCATATTTTTGTATTTGGCTCGTGTACGTTTGACTTCGTCCAATCCACAAACACAGAAGGGGGGGCGGGGTTTACGGCCCAGCGCTGACTGCGTCATCGTCAAAAAAACCCATTAAAAACTGGAGCAGGAGCCACTTCCTGTGCACCAGAATCACCGAGTCCGTGTCTTTAACACCGTCGGACAGTTCACTCCCAGAGGAGACGGTTGATGGACGCGGAGAAACACCTCACAACCAGCTGCAGCAATTAACCCCTTCCTCCTCCAGGGGGCCATTAGGAGGTAGAAGAGCCTTTAAAATTGCATATGGCTGCAATTAGGGCTGAAGAAGGTGATGAAATGATTTGCCTCAGATATTTCGGCCCTTTTTTATCGGGCTATAAATTGGAATTAAAAAGAGAGTTAAGGGCTTTAGCCTCATCCTCTCGTCTCCTTCACTTTCCTCTCCTCCTTCCTCCTGACATCCGTCCTCTCTTTGCCGTCTCCTTATCTCATCCTACACCCTTATTTCTTTGTGGTTTCCATCTCTTTTTCCACACCTCTCTCTCTCTCACCTGTTTCCAATCCTCCTCTATAATCTCCTTTTGTTCTTTTTTTCGCACACATCCCTCACTCTCTGCTCGTTTTCTGTCACTTCTGATCCCTTCTTCCTTTCTTCCTCCTCTCTCCTGCAGTAACAGAAGGAGATGGCTTAAGCATCTGTGTCATCAGCGCAGATTAATGTTCTAATAATATTCACAGATGTCTTGCGTTTGTTTATTTTTCGCGGTCTCTGTCGTTGGTTTTTTTTTGCCTCCTTCCCCCGTTTTCTTTTCCCGCTCGTCGATGAATCACAGGACGGATCATCGCAGACGGAAGAGGATTAGGGCCACACTGTTCTGACTTTAAACTCAGAATTTTGACTTTTAAACTCAGAATTTTGACTATTCTCAGAATTATGACTTTATTCTCGGGAATTTTGACTTTAAAACTCTGAATTTTGACTATTCTCAGAATTTTGAGTATTCTCAGAATTTTGAGTATTCTCAGAATTTTGAGTATTCTCAGAATTATGACGTTATTCTCAGAATTCCTGACTTTAAAACTCAGAATTCTGTCTTTATTCTCAGAATTATGACTTAATTCTCAGAATTATGACTTAATTCTCAGAATTATGACTTAATTCTCAGAATTATGACTTAATTCTCAGAATTATGACTTAATTCTCAGAATTATGACTTTAAACTCAGAAATTTAGACTTTATTCTCAGAATTCTGACTTTGAAACTTAGAATTCTGACTTTTATTCTCAGAATTCTGACTTTAAAACTCAGAATTCTGACTTTATTCTCAGAATTTTGACTATTCTCAGAATTATGACTTTATTCTCGGAGATTCTGACTTTAAAACTCTGAATTTTGACTATTCTCAGAATTTTGAGTATTCTCAGAATTATGACGTTATTCTCAGAATTCCTGACTTTAAAACTCAGAATTCTGACTTTATTCTCAGAAATTCTGTCTTTATTCTCAGAATTATGACTTTAAACTCAGAATTATGACTTTAAACTCAGAAATTTTGACTTTAAACTTAGAATTATGACTTTATTCTCAGAAATTCTGACTTTATTCTCAGAATTTTGACTATTCTCAGAATTATGACTTTATTCTCAGAAATTCTGACTTTATTCTCAGAAATTCTGACTTTAAAACTCTGAATTTTGACTATTCTCAGAATTTTGAGTATTCTCAGAATTATGACGTTATTCTCAGAATTCCTGACTTTAAAACTCAGAATTCTGACTTTATTCTCAGAAATTCTGTCTTTATTCTCAGAATTATGACTTTAAACTCAGAATTATGACTTTAAACTCAGAAATTTTGACTTTAAACTTAGAATTATGACTTTATTCTCAGAAATTCTGACTTTATTCTCAGAATTTTGACTATTCTCAGAATTATGACTTAATTCTCAGAATTATCACTTTAAACTCAGCATTCTGACTTTATTCTCAGAATTCTGACTTTGAAACTCAGAATTCTGACTTTATTCTCAGAAATTCTGACTTTATTCTCAGAAATTCTGACTTTATTCTCAGAAATTCTGACTTTAAACACAGAAATTCTGACTTTTATTTACAGAATTCTGACTTTAAAACTCAGAAATTGACTGATCATCGCGGACTTCAGAGCAGCCACTTAAGACCATTCAGAAACGACACACACACACACACACACACACACACACACACACACACACACACACACACACACACACACACACACACACTTAACGGGGATAATCACACATGAGAGCAGCTAAGTGAAAGAAGGCTGGAGTAAAAACGCTCAGTTCATCGTGACACGTTTATTCGTCTGCTTATTATTTTTTGCTGCTGTAGTTGTTTGTTTACTCATTAAGGATAATCCAATTAAAGCACTTAAGCGCGGCTTAAGAGGACACACACACACACACACACACACACACACACACACACTCACACACACACACACTCTCTACAGTCTTGGAGAGAGGACAGGTTGTGTCTCCGCCCCCTCCCCGCGTCTTCAAGCAGGGCTGCAGGAGAAGGTGCCAGGGGCTCGGGGCGCTGAGACCACAACATGCCTCCATGTTGCTGCTGGTCAGCCTGCCTGCACCGCCCCCCCCCCCCCCCCCCACACACACACCCCCCCCCCCCCCCCCACAGGGCCCCCTCCCTGCAGCGCTCTCCTGCGGTGCGTTGGCTGACTGGTTCCCCCCGCGCACATATGCCCACTTACACTGTGTTCCCGTCTAATTAGCTGCTCGTGTCTACACAGACACTCCGCCGGCGACGACGACGACGACGACGTTCCCGTCTCCGTCTATAACGTCTCGACTGATAAAGAGATTGTTTAACGACGCTCCCGAACAAGGAATAATAATAACGTGGAGGGGGGGGTGGGGGGGGGGGGGGGCGTTACCCTGGTAACCAAGAGATGCCTCCTTTTGCTGTTGGTTTCCTCTCCGATGAGATTATGTTTTTATTATTATTATTCTTACTCTTTGTTAATCTGAGAAGACGACGAGAGCGACTCGACTTCAGAGTTTGATCGTTAATTATCAGACTCTGGTTCTCTTTTGAGGGCAGAAGCTGATGACAGCTAATTAAGGATGAAGTGATGTATATGCCTCCCTCCCTCCCTCTTTTTCTCCCCCCCCCCCCCATCGCTGCCCAACTGCCAAATCATATGCTGCAGCTATAGACTGTAAATATCCACTGTGTTTACACCATGGTCCGCTGATCTTTTTAACACGAAGGCCTCTCTAATTCTGAGTGAGGCTGATATTATGTGATATCCTTTATTTTCAACAAATCCACCAAGAACATCCGTCCAAAAAAGACGTTTGAAGACCAACGACAGTGTTGTTTGGTCACTGAAGTGTTTTAAAGGGTTAAAAATCCATCCGTTCATCCGTCATCTACCGCTTTATCCTTTCCTCGTGTGATGCGAGCGTTGTCGATTCCTGCTACTTTAACCAGGATTGATGGCGATGAACGGATGTGAAAACCTCGTTAATCTTATCATACTGTATTGGCTAATTTTACAGAAGAGGATTGAGTTGTGACTTTAAGCTCAGAATTTTTACTTCAATCGTGAGTTTAAAACTCAGTATTCTGACTTTATTCTCAGAATTTTGACTTTAAAGCTCAGAATAAAGTCAGAATTCTGACTTTAAAAATTGGAATTCTGAGTTAATTCTCAGAATTCTGACTTTAATACTCGGAATTCTGACTTTATTCTCAGAATTCTGACTTTGAAACTCGGAATTCTGACTTTATTTTCAGAATTCTGACTTTGAAACTCGGAATTCTGACTTTATTCTCAGAATTCTGACTTTATTCTCAGAATTCTGACTTTGAAACTCAAAATTCTGACTTTATTTTCAGAATTCTGACTTTGAAACTCGGAATTCTGACTTTATTCTCAGAATTCTGACTGAAACTCAAAATTCTGACTTTATTTTCAGAATTCTGACTTTGAAACTCGGAATTCTGACTTTATTCTCAGAATTCTGACTTTATTCTCAGAATTCTGACTTTGAAACTCAAAATTCTGACTTTATTTTCAGAATTCTGACTTTGAAACTTGGAATTCTGACTTTATTCTCAGAATTCTGACTGAAACTCAAAATTCTGACTTTATTTTCAGAATTCTGACTTTGAAACTCGGAATTCTGACTTTATTCTCAGAATTCTGACTTTATTCTCAGAATTCTGACTTTGAAACTCAAAATTCTGACTTTATTTTCAGAATTCTGACTTTGAAACTCGGAATTCTGACTTTATTCTCAGAATTCTGACTGAAACTCAAAATTCTGACTTTATTTTCAGAATTCTGACTTTAAACTCAGAATGCTGACTTTATTCTCAGGACTACGGATGTCCAGAATTTGGAGAATAAAGTCAGAATTCGGGGAATAAAGTCAGAATTCAGAGAATAAAGTCAGAATTCGTTTACTCTGAACTCAAATATTTATTTCCTGCGTGGCCCTAATCCTTTTCTGTACTAATTGTTAATTCTTATTTTACACTTTATTTTGGACACCAAAGAAGACAAAGTACTATGTAATGGCATCACTTTACAGACTTACTTCACACTTACCCTTTATATTGCAGTTTTAACAGATTTACCCTAAAATAACAGCTTAAAAACGATATTTGATGGTGACTTATTGATATGATCTATATATATATATATGTATATATATATATATATATGTATATATGTATATATATATATATATATATATCTATAGACTTGTGAGGAGTGTGTGTAACTGCAGGTGCAGCAAGTTCAACATCGATGCTGTAAACGGATTAAAACGCCTATAAGAGGTCATCGGCACGTACGCCGTCCGTAATCTAGATCAGAGTCTTGCATGTGCGAGGCGTTCGTTGGCGAAACAAAAGAGGTGAAGTCACCTGGACGTCGTCAGAGGACGAGGAATTCTTCAGACTTTGGTGAAAATGTGTGTCACCGTGGTGAGGTCATTTTGGTGAGGTCACCGTCGCCGTGAGGTCACCGACAACAGTTTAGCTGAGAAGTGACTCACGGGTAAAGTCATCGTTATTGTGCGTTGTTCTTCCTCTGCCCTCGGCGACAGTGATGATGACGACGATGATGTCTTTATGACATGAAGGAAGCAAGGAAGGAAGAGAGGGAGCCAAAGAGTGGCGGTTGGAAAGAGAGAGAAAGGGCTGGAGTGAGGTGTTATTTTTGGATTTTGCGGGTGGAAAAATTGTGCCGCGCTGACCACCTTCGGATCGCGGCTGCTCCCAAAACAGCGGATATTAAATTAGAAATAGTCTCTTTTCCCCCCCGAGAGGTAAAAGAAACATGTGGAATTTTAACATTTTGAAGGGGGAAAAAAAAACCCTCCAGGATGTCCAGAACCTCCCTCTCTCTGTGCGGAATCTGTGGCAATTCCAGCAATAGTAACACCAGTGGAGGAAATCATTGGTGCCTCCAGGCGAGTCATTACAGAAGCAGAGTGTGAGATTGCAGTGACAAAACTCTGTCTCTGGCCTCAGCACGCTTTCTCCACACACATTATTACTGCAGCCTTTTTTCCCTCTCTTTTGAGATGATCTTTACAATCGCTTCGCACTCAAAAAAACCTCCTCATTTGCAATATTCTCCGTCATTTGGATTCAACCGCCTGAAAAAGCCACCCATAGCGTTACTATGACGCCTGATGTCGTCTACGATGACGGTGTACGGTCGTCTAAACGCTATTTTCCAGATATCACGTCCATATAGATGTTAGGTTTAGCGCTCGGTCGCTCAGTACTCTGGTTCCGCCTAAAAACACCTCTCGGGTCTCGGTTTTTTCGCTTCAAGTTGAACCTGAAATGCAGGAAGCGGACGACAACCGCAGGGCATCGTGGGTAAAACGCAACCAAAACGCACGTACGATGTTGCGTGCGTGTAGAACGTTAGCACGGGAGAAGTTAGCCGATTGGGAACGGGGTAAAAGCTCGAGCGCCACTGCTAGCAATCGCTGCTAACCAACAGATGAGCTAACGCATAACCCATGGCGTTACTATGACACCTGATATCGTCTACGATGACGTTGTACGGTCGTCTAAACGGCGTTTTCCAGATATCGCCATTATAGATGTTGTTAGGTTTAGCGCTCGGTCGTACTTTCCGCGGTCGTATTCGAAGCAGCTCCTAGCTCGTTTGCTCGGACAGTACTCTGGTTCCACCTAAAAACACCTCTCAGGTCTCGGTTTTTTCGCTTCAAGTTGAACCTGAAATGCAGGAAGCGGACGACAACCGCAGGGCATCGTGGGTAAAACGCAACCAAAACACACGTACGATGTTGCGTGCGTGTAGAACGTTAGCACGGGAGAAGTTAGCCGATTGGGAACGGGGTAAAAGCTCGAGCGCCACTGCTAGCGATCGCTGCTAACCAACAGATGAGCTAACGCAGAACCCATGGCGTTACTATGACACCTGATATCGTCTACGATGACGGTGTACGGTCGTCTAAACGGCGTTTTCCAGATATCGCCATTATAGATGTTGTTAGGTTTAGCGCTCGGTCGTACTCTCCGCAGTCGTATTCGAAGCAGCTCCTAGCTCGTTTGCTCGGACATTACTCTGGTTCCGCCGAAAAACACCTCTCGGGTCTCAGTTTTTTCGCTTCAAGTTGAACCTGAAATGCAGGAAGCGGACGACAACCGCAGGGCATCGTGGGTAAAACGCAACCAAAACACACGTACGTGCGTGCATATAGAGCGTTAGCCCGGAGAAGGTAGCTCGTGATCAGACGCCGATTGGGAACGAGCTCGAGCGCCACTGCTAGCTAGCGTTAACCAACAGATGAGCTAGGTTTTCTTGTTCTTCGTTTGTCTTGTTTTCTCGTTCAGTCATCCTTGACGCAGCGCCGCCTAAGGCGAGGAGGGGAACACGCTAAGTGCGTTTAAAAACTGAATGTTGCAATCCCTAATTGAGTCTGGCTTACCGCTAGCAAGCGTTAACCAACGGATGAGCTAGGTTTTCTTGTCCTTCGTTTGTCTTGTTTCCTCGTTCAGTCATTGTTGACGTGCTGCTGCTAGCAAGCGTTAACCAACGGATGAGCTAGGTTGTCTTGTTGTTTTCTAGTTCAGTCATTCTTGACACAGCGCCGCCTCAGGCGAGGAGGGGAATACGTTAAAAACTGAATGTTGCAACCCCTGATTGAGTCTGGCGGCGACTGTCGGGTGTGAAAACGACCTTAGTGCTTGAGTGCCACACCATTTTTCTGTTATGTTTATGTTTAGAAATCGTGTTTTGGCGGCATGCGGCGCCACCTACCGCCGTCTACCAATCACTGCGGCCAGTAGAGTCTCGGCTGCCGAGCAACCGCGGGTTGCCAGTTACGTCAGTAAAAACGAAACCCTAAAAGACGTCGGTGTTTTGAATTTGAATGTAGTAACCGTTTTTGGCCACATTCTTACATATGGCGCCTTTAACTGTTCGTCAACGTCGTTGCGTTGCCGTGAACCTTTGAGTCATCGATCTTTCCCAGACCATAATCGCGGAATATTAGTTTTATGTTAAATAGCGTTTTTAAGAGACGGCATCGATCATTTATTTGTTAATTTTTGTGTGAATAAACAACCATGTTCTGAGGCAAAGGCAGTTCATTATAGATCGTCTTAAATTAGTTTTACTGTTACTTTTATAAAAAAAAACATCTTAACTATTGTGACATTCAATATAATACTAATATAATAATAATAATAATTATTATAATAATGTTTGATTTGAATTTTATTTTGAAATTACTTAATGAAGTCATAAAGGCTGTCGGGCTGTTTTTGCCCTCGCTGACCAGGAGGTGTCAGCTCTGCGTTGGCTAGCGGGGCGGCGGCAACACACACACACACACACACACACACACACACACACACGCACGCGCACACACGTTAGCATGTACAAATGTGAGGCTCTGCGGCTCACTGATGTCCAGCTGCTCCTGTCAACACTGCTACAGCATGTAATTCAGCCTCACACACACTGGCAGCTGGGACCTGAGGAGGGGCCCCCACCTAACCACCCCCCCCCCCCCCCCCCCCACACACACACACACATTATACACACACCGAATTAATAATATAAAAAAAAATAGGAAAAATAAATTAAAAAAGTGGACGCAGGATTCAGAGTTGTGGGTGACAGACACAGACAAAGAGAGATGGCATTGTTTTTTTTTTTAAGTGGCCTAATCATGGGACCTCCCCTTCAAAGGGAGGACCGTGTGTGTGTGTGTGTGTGTGTGTGTGTGTGTGTGTGTGTGTGTGTTGGGGGGGGGGGGCAGCATGGTGTGTTACACATGGACAGACTGAGTCCAAGTTCCCCTGCAATTATCAACTTACCCATCCCCTCCTCGTCGTCCCCTGAGAGACCCAAGCTGCTGTACCCATCAACAACTCATTCAGGCCTTAACAAAGCAGCACCACGCCTACAACCCCCCCCAACACACACCCCTCTCCAACACACACACACACACACACACACACACACATTTTTACAACCTGGTCCATGCTGACTCTGTAGATTTGTTCCCCGATTTAAAAGCATGTTTTGTTTCTTTAGGCCTCTGTTATTTCGGCGACCTTTGATTTCACCCAATTATTAATTAATTAATTGATGTATTTATTTATTTACTTATTTATTTATATATTTATTAATCAATCAATCAATCAATTAATTAAATAATTAATTAATTAATTAATTAATTAATTACACTCATTGATGAAATACTTGGAAATTAAACATTTTACAGAATAAAAATATAGACATTCAAGGTTCCGTGTCCCCTGTATGGTAAAAATATACAAGAAAAAGACAAATAAAATTATTTTTGATTAATTAATGAAATAATTCATTTATTAATTCATTAATTTACCCTTTACAGGACACTCATTGATGAAATACTTGGAAATTAAATATTATACAGAATAAAAATATAAATTAGTCTAGGTTCCTTGCCCCGTCTATGGTAAAATATACAAGAAAAAAATATATATATATTTTTAATTAATTAACTAGTTCATTATTAACTAATTAATTAATTAAACAGATTTCACATTAAAAGCATGTGAAACCGTGAACAGACGTATGTATTTAAAAATATTATATTTAAATATTTCAGAATAAGGAAATACTTTCATTCGTTATTGCTTGAATTTGCATTTAATTTTTAAATTTTTAACTGTACCTTTCAAAATAGTTTGGTGTTAGTGTTGTTTTGCACACTTCTGTGTGTGTGTGTGTGTGTGTGTGTGTGTGTGTGTGTGTGTGTGTGCGTGTGTGTACGTGTGTGTACAACAGGCCCTGAAGCAATCATTTCACCTCCGGCACGCTTAATGTGTAACGCATGCTGTGTGTGTGTGAACAATATATTCATTTATGCCTCTCTCTCTGTGGCTCGTGTGTGTGTGTGTGTGTGTGTGTGTGTGTGTGTGTGTGTGTGTGTGTGTGTGTGTGTGTGTGTGTGTGTGTGTTTGTTCTGTAAACCCTCAGTAATAAGGTTGGCCATGGTGCATCAGAGATAAGGCATTAGGGCTGTTGACCTCTGACCTCCACCCCTGTTTAATACAGAGCCGCGTTCACTAACACCCGGGAGGAGGCGTGTGTGTTTAAGAGGTGCAAACTGCTTAATGAAATCTGTGTGTGTGTGTGTGTGCGTGTGTGTGTGTGTGCAGCTGTATTTTAAGCGTACCATTAGAACAGTGGAAATGGGCCTCTATACACCTATGTACATATTCCATTAAAAACGTTTGCAGCTAGAATAGTCGTTTACCACATTAACAATGTATAGAGTGTATTTATGATTCATTTAATGTTAGATTCATTTAAAAAAGTGTTTTTCCTTCAAAATAAGGTCATTTAAAAAAAAAAAAAATTTCCTCAAATTTTTTTCCCTCAAAATTTCAAAATTCAATTTTTTTTCCTCAAAATTTCAAAAATTAATTTTTTTCCTCAAACTTTCAAAATTCAATTTTTTCCTCAAAATTTCAAAATTTATTTTTTTTCTCAAAATTTCAAAATGTTTATTTCTTTCTCAAAATGTTTACTTCCTCAAAAACTGAGAAAACTGAATAATGACAATAAGAACCTGAATTGCATGAGTTAATTGTAGTGCTAGAGTGTGTCAACGTTAATGTGTTTCCATGACGACTGAAAAAAAACGCGCGTGACGTCGTGTTTGCGTGACTCCCGATTGTTAAAACGAGTCTCTGAAGTGACGCTAAACTTTAAAAACGTCAGAGTCACACATGCGCAGCACGCAGGTACGCTAGTTATTTGTTAGCGCTGCTCTTTACGTTTAATAAACAGACCGCTCCAGTTCCACTGTAGGCGTGCGCTAACGGAGCTAAAAGGAGCTAACGGAGCTAACTGGACTCTGGTGTCGCGGCACGTAAACATGACGTCACGCGGGTCTTTTTTTCCGGGTCAGTCGTCGCGGAAACGCGTTAACGCGCGTTAAACTAGTGCCAAACGCGAGTTTATCGCGATGAAGCTGACGTTTCTATAGCAAATAAAGCGTACGTAGGCAGTCGCGGTGACACAAACGCAGCGTGACACATCGGTGGAAGTCGTACGGAAACACGAGCTGTTCTCTCGCTGCTGTCTCCTCTGCTTTTTATCCACTTACAACAGTCGGTGAAGCCTCTCCAGTCGCGTACTCCACCTTTAAATTATATCTCCTCCATTCTCTGCTTTCGTATATATATATATATATATATATATGCTCCTCAGTGTTATCTTCATCCTCCTCCTCCTCCTCCTCCTCTGTCTTACTTCCCCCTCTTTCATTTGTTCTCCACTCTTTTCGCTCCCTCTCCTCACTTTGAGCCAAATAGATTTTCAATTACGAGCTGAGTGCCTGGAAGCTTCTATATTTTCCAACCTGACCCCAATACAGCTGAAGTGACACCCCACACACACACACACACACACACTGATACACTTCCGCCTCCACTTACAGCCCTAATGGAGTGGAGGAGAGGCTGGAGAATGTCTTCCATGTCCTGGATGAACCCGGTAAAGTATCCGAGACACACAGTGAACTCTCCTGCGAGACGATAACAAAGGGAACTTCATTTACCGTAAAAAAGGAAACGTCACAGTTGTGCTAACTGCGCGCATTTGTATATTTATGTATATTTTTTAAAATGCTTTATGCTGCACGTCTGTGAGTTCACCCCCCGGGGGCGGGAAATAACAACCGTAATCTGGAAAAAGCTCTTTCACATAGTAATTTTGGAGGAAAGTCAATAAAAACAACAACAACTCTTTTCGCAATTTATTGTGCGCACTGAGTGACAGCAGCCGCGGCAACAGAGAGAGAATTAATGCACGGACGTGCTAAACAACACCAACGTGCTAAGTACGGTACAAAAATATCACGCGGTACAATTTAGCATTTATTGCTAGTTATTGTTATAAAAAATAACTGTGCAGTTTTAACAAGCAAACGCTGTCTTTAAATTAAAAACATTTCTGGCTGCGATTTATTGACACATACTGAAGTCAATGTGTTAATGTATTAATCCGCTAATGTTAGCATGCTAAACTACGATGGCGAAGTAGCTGTAAAAGTTTTTTTTTTTTTGTTGCTCAATTTCCTAAACGGAATTCCTCGGAAATCAGCATCGAGCGTTGTTGACATTGAAGTTACACGCTAGCATGCTAGCCTGCTTAGTTGAGCAAAATGATGTCTTTAAATTAACGGTTTTACTGCAGTCAATGTGCTAATGTATTAATCCGCTAATGTTAGCATGCTAAGCTACGATGGCAAAGTAGCAGTAAAAGTTGTTGAATTAGCTTCTTTTCTAACAGAATCATGACATATCACACGCAAATTCCTTTGAAATCAGTGTTGAGTGTTGTTGACATTGAAGTTACACAAGCTTGCATGCTAGCCTGCTTAGTTAACGTTAGCTCACCGCCTCACACAGCTGCTAACAGCAACGGCAACGGTTTTTGTTTTGATATGTCAAATTCTAAACTACCGTCCACGTTAATGCTGTAATTAAAGTCGTCATGTTTATCTGCATGGGTGACGTTTAGAGCCGTACCAATGCACTACGTACGATACAAAATTATTACACGGAACATTTTAGCATTTAATGCGATTATTATAATAAAATCACTGTTAACTGTGCAGTTTTAATAAGCAAAATGCTATCTTTAAATTAACAGTTTTGGTATATACTGCAGTCAATGTGTTAATCCGCTAATGTTAGCGTGCTAAACTACGATGGCGAAGTAGCAGTACAAGTTGTTAACTTAGCTTCTTTTCTAACAGAATCACGACATATCACACGCAAATTCCTTTGAAATCAGTGTTGAGTGTTGTTGACATTGAATTCACACGCTAGCATGCTGTGCACACGCTAGCGTGTAACTTCAATGCTCAGCTAACGTTAGCTCACTGCCTCACACAGCAACTGTTAACAGAAATGTCAAATTTTAAACCGAACCATACGCGTTAATTCTTGTGCGCAAACAATGATAAATAACTGTAATGTTAGCTCAATGTTTGACACTCGTACGATACAAAAATATTGCACGGAACATTTTAGCATTTAATGCGATTATTATTACAAAATCACTGTTTACTGTGCAGTTTTAATAAGCAAACGCTGTATTTAAATTAACATTTTTGGTATTTACTGCAGTCAATGTGTTAATGTGTTAATCCGCTAATGTTAGCATGCTAAACACAATTAAAACAGTGGAAACAAATCATTACACTATAATAATTTAATTTATATTAATGTTACTGGAACTACACATGTACTACGAACTAATCTAATCATTCATTCACTTTATTTTAACATTAACATTTTACATTCCAAAATATTTATCAGCCATATGTCAACTTTTAAGACTATAAGTCTATAAATCGCTCCAACACATAATTAATAATATAATAATCCGTCTGTCGGAGACGAGTGTAAAAGGACTTTAATAAACACTTTGATTTAACTGTTCTTGTCGCTAATTACAACCGCACCACGGTGTGCTATACATGCCTTTAATAAATGTTAATTGCTATAATATTATCTTTTCACTGATTAGATGTTAATTTCGTACGTCAGATTTTTTCATTTTTTTTTTTTCACTCACAAGTCGAGAAAAAGCCTGACAAAGAATACAATTTAGTTCATTTGTCCACCTGCCCATGTGGTACTGTGTGTGTGTGTGTGTGCGCGTGTGTGTGTGTGTGTGTGCGTGCACGCCCGAGGCCTCTTCATCTCATCAGTAGAAATCTATTCTGCTCAGACTCATCCAATAAGGTGGGTAATGATACTCCACTCTAATATTGGGACCATCCAAATTGAACACATTTAAACTTTAATGCAAGTCAAGTCCTGGGGAGAACGTAATCTACTGCACTGTGTGTGTGTGTGTGTGTGTCGGTCCGTCTGCTTCCATATAATGTAAAGCAATTTAAGTTGTTGTTGTTGTTGTTGTTGTTGATTTTGTTGCCCCGGCGTTTCTCCGCTAACGAATTTACGTGGGGATGAGTTTCTTTAAGGGTAGAAGAGGTGAGAGGTGAGGCAGGGACATGTGTGGGGCCGTTTCTGTGTTTAGCGCCTCCTGCTGAGCGCTGCTCTCCTCAACGACAAAAACACATTGAGACGCTTAGCCGCTCGTCATTAACGCGGCGGAAGATCACGCGCTCTGCTTTGCTTTGTTTACGGAGTGGAAGAAACAAATAATCATCAAATAAACATATTACACGGAATATTCTATCATTTATTGTGCCACTATCTTTATTGACTGATACCGTGGTCAATGTGTAACAATTCTAATGTTCTTTGGACACTTATAGCCAAGTTAATGCGCTAATGTTAGCATGCTAAACTACGATGTTAAATTAGTGTCTTTTTTTTTGCACAATTTTGCGAAACAGAATCACGACGCATCATATTCCTTTGACGTCAGAGTGTTGTGTCGTTGACACTGACGTTGCGTACCTGCTAGCGTACTAAGCTAACATTAGCTCAAACTGTTAATTACTGTGTGCAAATAATGACAAATAACGGAAATGTTTGACATAAATTCATCATTGGTGGGTTTTTGTAGCATTCATTTCTCTGTTATTTCGTCTCCTATCAATGTAAATATATACATTATAGCTAACTTAATCCACTAATGTTAGCATGCTAAACTACTATGGTAAATTAGCTTCTTTTGTTCACTTTTTTTTTTTGCACAATTTCGCAAAACAGAATCATGACGTATCATATTCCTTTGACATCAGAGTGTTGTGTCGTTGACAGTGAAGTTGCGTACCTGCTAGCGTACTAAGCTAACATTAGCTCGAACTGTTTTTGCCATACATGCAAATAATGACAAATTACAGAATTTCTCTTTTTGTCTGTTATCAATGTAAATATATACATGTATAGCTAACTTAATCCACTAATGTTAGCATGCTAAACTAAGATGGCGAAGTAGCAGTAAAAGTTGTTAAATTAGCTTCTTTTGTTCTCTTTTTTTTTTTGCACAATTTCGCAAAACGACAATGACGTATCATATTCATGTGACGTCAGAGTGTTGTGTCGTTGACAGTGAAGTTGCGTACCTGCTAGCGTACTAAGCTAACATTAGCTCGAACTGTTAATTACTGTGTGCAAATAATGACAAATAAGGGAAATGTTTGACATAAATTCATCATTGGTGGGTTTTTGTAGCATTAATTTCTCTGTCATTTCGTCTCCTATCAATGTAAATATATACATTTATAGTTAACTTAATCCACAAATGTTAGCATGCTAAACTACGATGGCAAAGTAGCAGTTAAAGTTGTTAAATTAGCTTCTTTTGTTCTATTTTTTTTGCACAATTTCGCAAGACACAATAATGACGTATCATATTCCTTTGACGTCAGAGTGTTGTGTCGTTGACAGTGAAGTTGCGTACCTGCTAGCGTGCTAAGCTAACATTGGCTCACTTCCTCCACACAGCTGCTAGCAGCAACTGGAACTGTTTTTGCCACACACGTTAATTACTGTGTGCAAATAGTGACAAATAACAGAAACGTTGCTGTGCTTAAATGCGTGAATGAATTCCGGTATTTTGAATGTTTTCTTTCGTGCTGTCATGTGAGCTAATGAATGTTGGCTGTGAATAATTATGCACATTTCTCAGTAATAATAATGATAATATTATTACTAATAGAATAAACTATCACAGCTACTTACTTCTGGCACTTCTTGATTTGACTCTTTTGATCCGGCACTGCTAGCGTGCTAAGCTAACGTTAGCTCACTTCCTCACACAGCCATGCTAACAGCGACTGGAACTGTTTTTGTTTTGACTTGTCAAGTTAAAAACTACCATACACGCTAATTATAATAATTCTATATACATTTATATAATTAGTGAATTAAGTGATATATTATAATTGTATATGGACATTTTTAACAGGAATGTTTTCTTTTGTGCTGTCATGTGAGCTAATGAATGTTGGCTGTGAATAATTATCCACATTTCCCAGTAATAATAATAATACTAATAGAATAAACTATCACAGCTTTAACCCCGTACTTACTTCTGGCACGTCTTAATTTGACTCTTTTGAGCCGGCACTGCTAGCGTGCTAAGCTAACGTTAGCTCACTTCCTCGCACAGCCATGCTAA
>NC_139820.1:1833419-1918419 GCF_963457635.1 Microchirus variegatus
ATAGATCGATAGATAGATAGATAGATACATAGATAAATTAAGCTAACCGATAACTTTAAGCTAAGAGATAGATAGATAACTTTAAGCTAACTGATAACTTTAAGCTGATAGATAGATAGATAGATAGATAGATAGATAGATAGATAGATAGATAGATAGATAGATAGATAGATAGATAGATAGATAGATAGATAGATAGATAGCTTTAAGCTAATATATAGATAGATAGATGGATAACTTTAAGCAGATAGATAGATAGATAGATAGATAGATAGATAGATAGATAGATAGATAGATAGATAGATAGATAGATAGATAGATAGATAGATAGATAGATAGATAGATTTAAGCTAACCGATAAGCTAATAGATCCACGGCAGATGTTTTCTGGTCGTGATAAATGAAAAATGACGCCGTTACTTTGATAAGTTCAGGTGCGACAACACTTAAGACTGGAAAATGAGCTCATTTGAAAACATTTGTTTAAGCTCCGCCGCGAGTTTGCATCCACACCCGAGTGTCTCCCTCGCGCGCCGCAAAAATAATAATCTGCGTTTGACCGCGGCAGCGATCACGTTTCCCTGAATCCACGTGAAAAATAGATACGTCAACGCACAATCGAACCAGAGGAGATGAGGGTGGGAGAAGATCCTGAGAGGAGGATTGAAGGATAGAAAGGCGGGAGATGGTGCGGAAGATGGATAAAAGATGGATTATGGTTGTGTTTCAGATTGGCACCGGCTTGTTTGTGTGTGTGTGTGTGTGGTGCGGTTCTGTTTCATGTGTGTGTTTAGTGGGAACAGTAATCTGAGACATGCATGTGGCACTTTGTTTATTGGTTAGTGTGTTTATCCTAATGCCTGTGGTATCCTCCATGTCTCAGAGAGAAGCCTTCTTACCCAGTGTGTGTGTGTGTGTGCGTGTGTGTGTGTGTGCGCGTGTGTGTGTGTGTGATAATGACAGCTGTAATGCCTGTCTGATATCTGTTCAGCACTGGGACTTCAGATGTATGTTTATATCTGTGTGTGTGTGTGTGTGTGTGTGTGTGTACGTGTGTGTGTACGTGTGTGTGTGTGTGTGTGTGTGTGTACGTGTGTGTGTGTGTGAAACATGCATGTGGGATAGACGTACATTAAAAGCTCTTTGTCAGAACACAGGGACGTATCTGAGAGGGATAATCTGTGTGTGTGTGTTTACAAGTGTGTGTGTGTGTGTTTACAAGTGTGTGCGTGTGTGAGTGTGTGTGTGAGATGAATGGTCTATGACAGGTGTTGTTGTGTGGATGAGATCTCCAATTATCACCAGTTGATACCTTTTTTTTTTCTTCTTCTTCACACAAGCAAACACGCACGCACACACACACACTCTCTCACACACACACCTCAGTGTGGAGGGAAGATTTAGTTCGACGGAGAAATCCAATGAAAATTCTGATAGATAGCTAACTTTAAGCTAACGATAACTTTAAGCTAATAGATAGATAGATAGATAGATAGATAGATAGATAGATAGATAGATAGATAGATAGATAGATAGATAGATAGATAGATAGATAGATAGATAGATAGATAGATAACTTTGAGATAACGATAACTTTAAGCTAATAGATGGATAGATAACTTTAAGCTAATAGATAGATGGATAACTTTAAGCTAACCGATAACTTTAAGCTGTCTCCGGTCTTCGGCACAATGACATCACCTAATGTAGACGGTGAGAGATGACTGACACTATCCTCTGACTGTCAGTCATCATCACCGCCACGCGAGTAGAGCCCACCTGTCTCTGCAGTTATGACAGACAGACATGTGTGTGTATGTATACAGTATTATATGCATGTATATGTATATATATATGTATGTATGTATATATATATATGCATATATGTATGTTTATATGTGTATATATATGTGTATATTTCAAAATATATATGTATATATGTATATAAATGTGTATGTATGTATATATATGTGTGTATATATATATGTATATATGTGTGTATATATATATATGTATATATATGTGTGTATTTATATGCATGTATATATATATGTGTATATATGTGTATGTATGTATATATGTATATGTATGTGTGTATATGTATATATGTGTATATATGTACATATATGTATGTATATATGTATATGTGTATATATGTATGTATATATATATATATGTGTGTATATGTATATGTGTATATATGTGTATGTATGTATATATGTGTATATATGTATGTATATATATATGTGTGTGTTTATTGAGCCTCATAGCTACACACTAATGCTAATAAAGCTAACGCTCGTCTGTCTGCAGTGACAGAGAAACGTGTTCAAATTCATTCACGTTTCATTTTTAAATGTGTAATATTCGGTATTTGACTTTTTATTCTTTGAGTCTTTTTTTTTTTTTTCTCCTTCCTTCTTCCTCCTCTCAGAGAATAAATCTTCGGAGCGTTTTTTGTTGACATAAAAGAGTCGCCGCGGCGACGCGGCAGCGACAGACTGAAAATAACTGAATGGGGGCCTTTGAAACCGCAAGATGGAACGTTCCCTGTGTGTGTTCTTCATTCCCCCGCTCGTGTGTTTGTACAGCGCTGTGTGTTTTCACAGACGTGTGTGTGTCGCGTGTGTGTGTGTCTGTGTGTTCATGTGTGTGTGTGTGTGTGTGTTCCGGTCGGACGGTCGTCACTGGTTCATGACCTGGCCGTGATCCACGCTGGTGTTTACACACGGTACAGTGTGTGCTGTGTGTCTGAGTGTAAATATCTGTGTGTGTGTGTGTGTGTGTGTGTGTGTGTACATTTTCACTGCGCTCGCTGTGTGTTTTTTCGAGGTGAGGGTGGGGGGGGTGGGGGGGTCATCTGAGAGTTGAGTTGCCCCGGGTTCAGAGCTCCACTGCTGGGGTGGTCAGGGGGCTCCCGTCGGGCCTGTGGCCCCAAGTCGGACCCAGGGAACGTTCCAGATCTGTGAAGATGCACCATCCATGGATGGTGTGTGCGTGTGTGTGTGTGTGTGTGTGTGTGAGTGCGTGCGTGCGTGTGTCATTTCTGAATGGTCTTAAGTGATGATCAGTCAATTTCTGAGAATAAAGTCAGAATTTTGAGTTTTAAAGTCAGAATTTCTGAGAATAAAGTCAGAATTTCTGAGAATAAAGTCAGAATTCTGAGAATAAAGTCAGAATTTTGAGTTTTAAAGTCAGAATTTCTGAGAATAAAGTCAGAATTCTGAGAATAAAGTCAGAATTTCTGAGAATAAAGTCAGAATTCTGAGAATAAAGTCAGAATTTCTGAGAATAAACTCAGAATTCTGAGTTTTAAAGTCAGAATTCTGAGTTTTAAAGTCAGAATTTCCGAGAATAAAGTCAGAATTCTGAGTTTTAAAGTCAGAATTTCCGAGAATAAAGTCAGAATTCTGAGTTTTAAAGTCAGAATTTCCGAGAATAAAGTCAGAATTCTGAGTTTTAAAGTCAGAATTTCTGAGAATAAAGTCAGAATTCTGAGTTTTAAAGTCAGAATTTCTGAGAATAAAGTCAGAATTCTGAGTTTTAAAGTCGGAATTTCCGAGAATAAAGTCAGAATTCTGAGAATAAAAACAGAATTTCTGAATTTAAAGTCAGAATTCTGGGAATAAAGTCAGAATTCTGAGAATAAAAACAGAATTTCTGAATTTAAAGTCAGAATTTCTGAGAATAAAGTCAGAATTCTGAGTTTAAAGTCGGAATTTCTGAGAATAAAGTCAGAATTCTGAGTTTTAAAGTCAGAATTCTGAGAATGAAGTCAGAATTCTCTGACTGTGTGTTTGTGTGTTTAAAAAAAACAACAACGATAGCAAAAGTTGGTTCAAGTACCAATTGGTGCGAAATCGGCTCCGAGTCGGCGTTCAATCCAATATGGCCGCTTTCCTGTCGAGTTTGGCTCACGGTCACAATGTAGTTTTTTCTTCGTCCCGACCTTCCACATGCCCGTGCCGATTTTCGGGCCTGTGCGATAAACTTTTGGAAAGTGGGCGGAGCTTTCATTTGCCCCGCCCACTATCCAATCGAGCCTATACGACCTTAATTCCTTCAGTTTCAATAGAAAAGAAAAAAACGGGAACGTTGTGAGTAAATGAGCGTCGTTCCGCTAAATATGTTTTACTGCTGCAATTAATTAGTTTTCACAAGTTGATCAGCAAATAATCAAATGAACAATTGTTTTGACAAGCGTTTCTTTGAGGAATTGTTCAAAAAAAAGAAAAACACCCAAAACAAATGAAGTGATTTTTTTTTTTTCTGCTTTTGTGTCAAAACACACCGTGTTACATTTATCTCAAAAGACGATTTAGTCCCTGAATGACCTTTGACCCCTGATGACACGTGATGTGTTCAAACATTTGATTTTGTAAAGTTTGCCTTTAACTAAAAAACTATTCATGTCAGATTTGTGTCCCTTCGTCCAATCGAGTCCAGAGACGAGTACTTTTACTTGTACTTGAGTAAAATGTGATCAACATAGTGGTACTTTTATTTGCACTTGAGTACAATGTTATTAAAATAGTGGTACTTTTACTTGTATGGAAGTCAAATGCGAGTGGTGTTTTTACTTGCACTTGAGTACAATGTTATTGAAATAGTGGTACTTTTATTTGTACTTGAGTACAATTTTATTAAAATAGTAGTACTTGTATTGAAGTCAAATGCAATTAAAATTCTGGTACTTTTACTTGTACTTCAATTAGATAGTGGTACTTTTACTTGTAGTTGAGTAAAATGAGATTAAAAAAAAATAGTGGTGCTTTCACGTGTACTCAAGTACAATGTTATTGAAATAGTGGTACTTTTACTAGTACTTGAGTCCAATGTCATAACAATAGTAGTACTTTTACTTGTATTGAGGTCAAATGCGATTAAAATTGTGGTATTTTACTTGTACTTGAGTAAAATGTGATCAAAATAGTGGTATTTTTACTTGTACTTTTACTTGTATGTGAGTAAAATGTGATAAAAATAGTTGTACTTGTACTTGAGTAAAATGTGATCAAAATAGTGGTACTTTTACTTGTACTTGAGTAAAATGTTATTAAATAGTTAAATGTAATCAAAATAGTGGTACTTTTACTTGTACTTGAGTAAAATGTGATCAGAATAGTGGTGCTTTTAGTTGTACTTTTACTTGCACTTGAGTAAAATCTTAGTAAAATGGTGGTATTTTTACATGTACTTGAGTAAAATGTTATTAAAGTATGGTACTTTTACTTGTACTTGAGTACAATATGATCAGAACAGTGGTACTTTTACTTGTACTTGAGTAAAATGTGATCGGCATAGTTGTACTTTTACTTGTACTGAAGTCAAACGCGATTCAAATAGTGGTACTTTTACTCGTACTTGAGTCGAATGTTATCAAAATAGTTGTGCTTGTACTTGAGTAAAATGTGATCAGAATAGCAGTACTTTTACTTGTGTAGAATATTTGAGTAACTCTTTGGATTCGTTTTGGGCCTGTGGTTGGGTGACATCACAGCGGGGTATCCCTGCTTGTGTGTGTGTGTCTGTCTGTGTGTGTGCGTGTCTGTGCGTGTGTGTGTGTGTGTGTGTTGTGTGTGTTTACCACATGTAGCGTTACAGTCTCTCTGTGCAGAACTCTGCCGTCTTTTATTCTGCGTTATACCTCGTCGCGTTTGTTTAAATCCTCCCGGGCGCCGTAATCCACTGCGTGTGTTTCCGTGTTTGTGTGTCTACATGGGTTTGTATCAGTGGATACACGTGTTGTGTGTGTGTGTGTGTGTGTGTGTGTGTGTGTCCTCGTGTGTGTGTGTGTGTGTGTGTGTGTGTGTTGTTGGTGTGTAGTCCCTCGGTGGCTGTTTCCCCCCACGCGCTGTAGACGACGCCTGTTCCGGCGATAGCATTGTCTCCATGTCCAAAGACCTGCTGGCTGCCCTATTCCACCACGTCTTTATCATGCTAATACCGAGGAAGGAGGGAGCGAGGGAGCGAGGAGGGAGGAGGGAGGAGGGAGGAGAGGGAGCGAGGGAGCGATGGCTAGACAAACACAGAGAAGGGGGTAATCTTTCTCCTCCTCGTCGCACCCACCACCACCACCACCTCCTCCTCCTCCTCCATTCTCTGGTTTCTTCTTCCGTCCCTGCACCCTCTTCATCTTCCTCCGCTTCCTTATCTCCTCCCTCCTTTCCTCCTTTGATAATCCCCTCGCGAAACATTGTCTTCGTAATTACACACAACGATGATTCCCGTCCTCGCGGAGAAGAGGGAAATGTGCGCGGAGAATATTTCATAGATGATGAAGACCGGTGTGTGTGAATTAATAACTTCTCGCATATATGCGCTTGTTTCTGTGTGTGTGTGTGTGTGTGTGTGTGTGTGTGTGTGTGTTTGAAGGGTGTGTGTGTGTGTGTTGTTTTAACACGACTGTTACATTATGCATGCTGACAGCTCTGCCTGTCCCCATTAAAGGCCCATCTTGTTTCCCCATTATATCTGGTTTCTGCGTTAATAGAGCTCTTTGTATAGCACTTCCCTTTATGTTGGGGGGGGGGGGGTGTTACAACAGAAAGGTCAGCGGCTGCACACACACATTCTTGTATCTGCTGCATACTGAGGACCAGCATTTCCACTTTACAAATCGACACAATTCTCAAATATCTACTTCATCCAATGACGTCTAAAAAAAAGTGTGTGAAACGCCAGGGCTGGGAAAACGGGTTTTTGTACCAAGTTGAGAACCTAAACTCCAGAGTATAGCGTGTTTACGACCTAAGGAAGTGATTTCAATGAAAACAAAAGTGAGGACCGGCCAAAATGTCCCCACTTTGTAAAAATGACCTCACTTTGTTGTTTAAAAACCCCTCACTGGTCCTCAGTATGCAACAAGTACAAGAACTGAGGACCGGGTAAAAGTGCTGACAAAGTGAGGGCCAGCATTTCCACTTTATAAATCACAACACAATTACAAATATCTATAATACTTCGCGAATGACATCGATAAAGAACTACTGGGCGCAGTACCATAACATGTCTGCAGGTGGAGCCCCGGAGCAAAAAGTGTGTGAAACGCCACGGCTGGAAAACGGGTTTTTGTACCAAATTTGAGGACCTAAACTCCAGAGTATAGCGTGTTTACGACCTAAGGAAGTGATTTCACTGAAAACAAAAGTGAGGACCGGCCAAAAATGTCCCCACTTCGTAAAAATGACCTCACTTTGTTGTTTAAAAACCCCTCACTGGTCCTCAGTATGCCACAAGTACAAGAACTGAGGACCGGGTAAAAACGCTGACAAAGTGAGGACCAGCATTTCCACTTTATAAATCAACACAATTCTCAAATATCTACTTCATCCAATGACGTCTAAAAAGAACTACAGCGTGCAGTGCCATAACATGTCTGCAGGTGGAGCCCCGGAGCAAAAAGTGTGTGAAACGCCACGGCTGGAAAATGGGGTTCTTGTACCAAATTTGAGGACCTAAACTCCAGAGTATAGCGTGTTTACAACCTAAGGAAGTGATTTCAATGAAAACAAAAGTGAGGACCGGCCAAAATGTCCCTACTTTGTAAAAATGACCTCACTTTGTTGTTTAAAACCCCCTCACTGGTCCTCAGTATGCCACAAGTACAAGAACTGAGGACCGGGTAAAAGTGCTGACAAAGTGAGGACCAGCATTTCCACTTTATAAATCACAACACAATTACAAATATCTATAAAACTTCATGAATGACATCGATAAAGAACTACTGGGCGCAGTACCATAAAATGTCTGCAGATGGAGCCCCAGAGCAAAAAGGGGGCTGCAAAACGGGTTTTTGTACCAAATTGAGTTTCGCATGTTCACAACCTAAGGAAGTGATTTCAATGAAAACAAAATGTCCTCACTTTGTAAAAATGACCTCCCTTTGTTGGTTAAAAACCCTCACTGGTCCTCAGTATGCCACAAGTACAAGGACACACACACACGTCGTCTCATTACGGCCTGGGTTTTTTTTTTTTTTTTGGTTTCGCTCCTGTCACTCGTTCACAGTTTTGTGTCCGCAGTTATTTCTTTAATTCTTTTATTCTCAGCCTCCTCTTCTATAGTTTATATTTGTTATAATCTCACACCTTAATCTCACACCTTTATATACAGTAGGTTTAGTTCGTTTCCTGATTTTCAAAAATTCGTTAAAAATCTTCCTTAAGAGATATGCAAATATTTTCAACAGATCCTTGTTCAGGGCGATACCGAGTATTATGATGGTAAATTTCAAGTCATTCCGAGATACTTTTTGTTTTTGAGAAGAAACAGCTCACTGTCAAAGTGTATCAGGGCAAATGGATGATTTCCTGATTTTCAACAATTCATTAAAAATATTCCTTAAGAGATATGCGAATATTTTCAACTGATCCTTGTTCAGGGCGACGTTGACTATTACTGTCTAAAATTTCAAATGATTCCAAGATACTTTTTTTTTTTTTTTTTTTAAAGTCAGCTCACTGTCAAAGTGTATCAGGGCAAATGGATAATTTCCTGAATGAAAAAAATTCATTAAAATTATTCCTTAAGAGATTTGCAAATATTTTCAACGCATCCTTGTTCAGGGCGATGCTGACTATTACGATGGTGAATTTCAAGTGATTCCGAGAAACTTTTTATTTTTAATACTAAAGTCAGCTCACTGTCCAAGTGTATCAGGGCAAATGGATCATTTCCTGATATTCAAAAATTCATTTAAAATCTTCCTTAAGAGATATGCAAATATTTTCAACAGGTCCTTGTTCGGGGCGATACCGAGTATTATGATCGTGAATTTCAAGTGATTCCGAGATACTTTTTGTTTTTTTGAAAAAAGTCAGCTTACTGTCAAAGTGCATCAGGGCAAATGGCTCATTTCCTGATTTTCAAAAATGTATTAAAAATCTTCCTTAAGAGATTTGCAAATATTTTCAACAGATCCTTGTTCAGGGCGATGCCGAGTATTATGATCGTGATTTTCAAGTGATTCTGAGATACTTTTTGTTTTTGAGAAGAAAGTCAGCTCACTGTCAAAGTCTATCAGGGTAGATGGATAATTTCCTGATTTTCAAAAATTCATTAAAAATATTCATTAAGAGATATGCAAATATTTTCAACAGATCCTTGTTCAGGGCGACGTTGACTATTACTGTGTACAATTTCAAGTCATTCCGAGATACTTTTTGTTTTTTTGAAGAAAGTCAGCTCACTGTCAAAGTGCATCAGGGCAAATGGATCATTTCTTGATTTTCAACAATTCATTAAAAATATTCCTTGAGAGATTTACAAATATTTTCAACTGATCCTTGTTCAGGGCGATACCGAGTATTATGATCGTGAATTTTAAGTGATTCCGAGATACTTTTTGTTTTTGAGACTAAACTCAGCTCACTGTCAAAGTGCATCAGGGTAAATTCATAATTTCCTGCTTTTCAACAATTCATTAAAAATATTCCTTAAGAGATATGCGAATATTTTCAACTGATCCTTGTTCAGGGCGACGTTGACTATTACTGTGTAAAATTTCAAGTGATTTCGAGATACTTTTTGTTTTTAAGACTAAACTCGGCTCACTGTCAAAGTGCATCAGGGTAGATGGATCATTTTTCTGATTTTCAAAAATTCATGAAAATGATTCCTTATTCCTTATGTCCAAACATGTCTCATATTTTTGTTACTAAAGCACAAAAATATCCTCCCGATATTCCCGCTCGCCCTCGTCCGTCTGCCGCTCTTCGTCTGGGTGTTCCAGTGGTAATGGTGTGTGCCGCGGGAGCAGCAGGAATGGCTATTAGCGTCCATGGATCAGCGGCACAGGCCGGCACACATGAGACGTGGTGTGGGGGGGGGGTGTGTCAAATCGTCCACAGGAAGAGGAAAGAAAAGGGAAAAGACGATTTAACGCAGTATTCTAATGAAGTCATGATGGAGGACGGATTTCTAAGTCGCAGCTCGGTTAAAACCACTTGATGGATTTCATGCAAATGTAACCGCGTCCGCGCACGTACGCTCCGCCGCCGCCGCCGCCGCCGCCGCCGCATTTGTCTCGCCGTGACAGCAGTTTGGACGAGAACGTGTCCAAACATGACTCAGACCGCGCAGAATTATGGGTAGTGAAATAAAGAGGAAGAAGAGACTGACGACATGGATGCGGAACAAAAGGAGATCTTAGATCTTAAGATAGATCTTGAAATTCACCATCATAACAGTCGGCATCGCCCAGAACAAGGATCTGTTAAAAATATTTGCAAACCTCCTAAGGAATAATTTTAATACATTTTTGAAAATCAGGAAATTATCCATTTGCCCTGATGCACTATGAGCTGACTTTAGTCTTAAAATCAAAAAGTATTTCGGAATGACTTGAAATTTACCATCATAATAGTCGGCATCACCCTGAACAAGGATCCATTGAAAACATTTGCAAATCTCTTAAGGAATAATTTTAATGAATTTTTGAAAATCATGAAATTATCCGATTGCCCTGATGCACTTTGACAGTGAGCTGACTTTCTTCAAAAAAACAAAAAGTATCTCGGAATCACTTGAAATTCACCATCATAATACTCGGTATCGCCCTGAACAATGATCTGTTGAAAATATTTGCAAATCTCTTAAGGAATAATTTAAATGATTTTTTGAAAATCAGGAAATGATCCATTTGCCCTGATGCACTTTGACAGTGAGCTGAGTTTAGTCTCAAAAACAAAAAGTATCTCGGAATGACTTGAAATTCTACACAGTAATAGTCGGTATCACCCTGAACAAGGATCCGTTGAAAATATTCGCAAATCTCTTAAGTGATCATTTTTATGAATTTTTGAAAAAAAGGAAATGATCCATTTGCCCTGATGCACTTTGACAGTGAGCTGAGTTTAGCCTCAAAAACAAAAAGTATCTCAGAATCACTTTACACAGTAATAGTCAACATCGCCCTGAACAAGGATCCGTTGAAAATATTTGCATATCTCTTAAGGAATAATTTTATTGAATTTTGAAGGATATTTTTGTACTAAACCACAACAGGATGTGTTTTGGTGACGGTGAATTTCACGGCGAGGCTTTAGAGAGGCTCAGGTAAAGAGATCGCCTTTCCTGTGACCTGCTCGCCGCGAGGTTTCCCACACTCGTCACGTCGCTCCGCCGCGTCGACCGAGATATAAAACATATCCAGCATTGTTCCCCGCGACGACCCAAAACACACATGCCGAGACCCGAGCTGTAAATCCAGATTATCTCCGAATGCCTCGTTCATGCTCTCGCTCTCGAGAAAAAGCCGTATCCCTGTCACGCCACAAAAAAACCTGTCAGAGAGAGAGAGAGAGAGATGTGTGCGCGGCGTTTCCTGTAACTCACTGTGGGTTATGATAACAACCGTTTCTCCTGTCAACAGCCCATAATGTCAGATTTACAGGGTTGCCCCCGGTAACCAGCCACGCTGGCGTTGGCTGAGTGATTCTACAGCATCTGTCAGAGCGGGAGAGGCCATCTATCACACACACACACACACACACACACACACACACACACACACATGCTCGCTCTGTGTGTCGCTTTATGTGTAAGACACATTTTTCAGGATATAACAGAGATGTCAAAGTTATGATAATTTAATTAAAAATGACCCCCCCGTCTCTGTCTTTGTCTTTGTTTTCCCTTACAAAAACACATTCTGAGTCCAGTACTGCACGTTTTTTACAGTATTCCTATTGAATACTGCAGGTAATACATGTCAGGAAGACGGTACAACTTTATTACGGTGCGAATTCACGACTGATGCACTTACTTTGACGGGCTGTAACTCACCCGCGGATCGTGTCAGACGCTCCGCCAAGGCCTTCTCTGCCGTCTCAAACACCAGCAGAGTCACCGACTTGTGCTTTTTTTGTGTTCCAGACGGCCCGTTCTCCTCCTTCAAGAGCCATATTCTTGATTTGCGATGCTTTCAATCGTCTATATTGTCATATTTCGGCCGTCGTGTGTTGCCCGGGTCAAGCAAATCTGCCTCAACGCCTTCAAAATCGCATGTAGCCTAAAAATTAGCAATGAAATTGTCATCTAGCAGGCGTGCATACAAACAGTGTTGTCGTCCTCTGATTGGACGCTCAAAGGCACGTACCAGTCCGAGCTAGCTAAACTGAATCTGTAGCTACGTGGATGCTAGCCCGTTCTCCTCTGTCAACAGCCCTATTCTTGGTTTGCGCTGCTTCCAATCGTCTATATTGTCATATTTCGGCGATCGTGTGTTGCCAGGGTCAAGCAAATCTGCGCTAATGCCTTCAAAATTGCATGTAGCCTAAAAATTAGCCACGAAATTGTTGTTTTAACCAATCAGATTTGAAGTTCAAAGTCATCTACCATAGCAGGCTTACATATAAACAGGGTTGTCGTCCTCTGATTGCACGCTCAAAGGAGTGTACCAGTCCGAGCTAGCTAAACTGAATCTGTAGCTACGTGGATGCTAGCCCGTTCTCCTCTGTCAACAGCCTTTCTCTTGGTTTGCGATGCTTCCAATCGTCTATATTGTCATATTTCAGCCATCATGTGTTGCCCGGGTCAAGCAAATCTGCGCTAATGCCTTCAAAATCGCATGTAGCCTAAAAATTAGCGTTGAATTTGTTGTTTTAACCAATCAGATTTGAAGTTCAGAGTCATCTACCATAGCAGGCTTACATGTAAACAGTGTTGTCGTCCTCTGATTGGACGCTCAAAGGCGTGTACCAGTCCGAGCTAGCTAAACTGAATCTGTAGCTACGTGGATGCTAGCCTGTTCTCCTCCTTCAACAGCCCTATTCTTGGTTTGCGCTGCTTCCAATCGTCTATATTGTCATATTTCCGTCAAAGGTGTGTACCAGTCTGAGCTAGCTAAACTGAATCTGTAGCTACGTGGATGCTAGCATCCAATCGTCTATATATTGTCATATTTCGGCCATCATGTGTTACCAGGGTCAACCCTGTAGCCTAAAAAAAATTAGCAATGAAATTGTTGTTTGAACCAGATTTGAAGTTCAGAGCTAACAGTGTTGGCGGTTTCACATCCTCTTATTGGACGGTCAAAGGAGTGTAGGAGTGTAGCAGTCCGAGCTAGCTAAACTGAATATGTAGCTACTTGGATGCTAACAGAAAATATTTTTTCTAAGCACATTTGTTGCGATTTAACGACGGCTGAATTACTGACAATTTCTGCCATTTCCAAGACTGGACATCGCTAAGCGCTAAGCTAATTTGGAGTGACCTAATAAATGATATCACAGGCCAGAATACATTTGCTCGGCAAAACTTTTTTTTCCATTAATCATCTGAAGACCTCGCTGATTTATCTGGTGGCCTCTTGACGGGGTGGGCTTACCCACAGATTGAGAACCACTGCGCTAAATGAGATAACTGTATATGAAGCAGCTGTATCTGTGTCAACCATCTAATGCAATATGTGATAAACGATATCAGTGACAGGGACCATTTTTCACCAAAATGAGTCCGACCCGAGGGGGCGGATCCTTTGTCTTATGTGATTATATCATCGTCTATTTCTACATATTTATTTTCATGGTTTTTTTTTTGCTGCATTCGTGTTTAAAAATACCCTTAAAGTTGCACGAAGACGCCGCCTTTGTTGTCGTTTGAGAACTCCAGGGCTGTGGCGACGTCCGTTTATTGGTTGTATTTTCTAAAATAAGCGCGCGGTCAGCGTTGGGTTTATTTGGAACAACCTTCTTAACTTTACTTCTACAACTTCGCTGAAGCGAAAGTGGCACAAACTCAAAGCCGACGACGCAAAGTTCTGCCTTTCTTCTCGTTTCTAACGCGATCAAAGCGTCGCGCGCTAACTCTTTTAAGCGGGACTCGCTGGCGGCCGTTTTCCACGTCGTCGTGTAAAACCCGCGGCGCTGTGTTCACGTTCTGCCTGTTTTAGTTTCTTATCGCGCCGTACCGTTCCACATCTGATCTGCATAGACTATTTTAATTCTTATCATAATAGACTATTTCATGCACCGATGCTTCTCTACTGCCGTGCAGCCGTGATGAGGTATAATTGGTTTTCTATGCACATTTCCTCAAACTGTGTCACTGTGTAGCGAGAACAATTTTATTGTGTTCTGTCTCTTGTTGCCTTTTCTTTTCTTTTGTACTTTTTGTATTTTTGTTTTAAAAAACGGACAGAAAGTCTTCAAACGCACCGAGACGCTACTTTATCATTCTCTTAAAAAGGTAAACAGCGGCCGGAAGGAAGTCGGTAAAGCCGCAGGCTAATCGTATGTTTGCTTCAGTCTCTCCACAGTTGAAATAGGTTGGAATATTGCGTTGACATTCTTTTCTCTGCAGAGCGCCCCCTACAGTTTCAAAAAAGACGTGCGCGACGTCATGTTTGCGTGACTTCCCCGATTGTTGAAATGAGTCTCTAAAGTAACGCTAAACTTTGAAAACAGAGGCTCACATACGCTCATAAACAGACCGCTCCAGTTCGACTGTAGGCGCGCTAAAGGAGCTAATGTAGCTAACGGAGCTAACTGGTAAAATTAGCCAGAATTTCGGTGGCGCGACATGACGCCACGCGCGTCTTTTTCTGGTCAGTCGTCATAGAAACGCGGCATGCGTTAATGTGCGTTAACGTTCGCGTTGTGCGTTAACATTCACATGCCCAGCGCTACATATAAATATACGTCCGTCCGTCCGTTGTCTGTCGTTTTATGCTAATTTAAAATTTTCAACGGAAACCAGCGAAAGCAAGTTGTGAAGCCATTTTGCGCTTCTGTGTTTTGCGCGTGACGTCATGTTTACGCGCCGCGACACCGGAGTCCGGGCGCCGTTTACCAGTTAGCTCCGTTAGCTGCATTAGCTCGTTTAGCGCCGTTAGCGCGCCTACAGTCGAAACTGGAGCGGTCTGTTTATTTACTCGATGAACGTCTAAAATAACGCAAATGTCGCGTTATTTTGCTGTTTCTGGCGAGACCTCCTGGATTCTGAGGACTCCCGTGTGTGTTATTTATTAGCATCATAATAAACATGCTCTTATTGTGAAGTTTACCTCGTTCCGTATCAAAACAAACACTTTTACTATGAAATCTTGTGAAAGGTCGCCATGAATATCTTTCATATCTTCAATTCAAGATATCAAACCCCGACTGAACAGTTGTTGTTGTTTGTTTGTTTTCCCCCTCTCTAGTCCCGCCCCCTCTTGACCAGACTTGATGCTCATTGGTCCACAGGTCATTTAAGGTTGGGACACCTGGTGTAAACGGTAAGTAATGTCTCTTTTAGACTGTAATAAGTGACATTCACATACATTATTTACCCACAATAAAAGATCACCGACCTACAGGTAAAAGTGGTCTAAACCATCAGTGGTGGGGTCGAGGGGGGGGTTTAGGCCACTTTTTTAGGCTACAGGATACTTAGGCTACAGGAGTATCTACATTTTTTTGTACCATTTTGCTCATAAATACCTGTGCAGTTAATCGAAATATTCCTGTAACCACCAGCTTTTGGAACCCCCCCCCCCCCAGCTCCTTCAACATGGTACAACCAGGAAGTATAAAGACACATGGACACACTCTACACAAACTTTTGGCTGAAGACCGGACACAGGGTAAGTGTAAAAGCGACGACGACACACTCGGAGGGTTATTAGTGGTATATTCCAACAGGAAATGACCGCCCGTTTGCTTCAGGAAGTTTCTACTGTTTCTCAAATGTGCTTCCTTATTTATTTATTTCTTTTATAATGAGTCGTCGCAGCAGAAAGACAGAGGGAGTCGTTAGCCGCGTGCTACAGATTGGCATTTGTCGTGTCGTACCATGACATACTGTGTGTAGGACTTCCAACGCTGCTGTGGCTCAAGCTGTCGGGAAAATGACACATGCATTAATATTGATGGTGTTAAAAAGTCAACAATAATCACACGAGCCTTTCTCTCGGCGGTTATTCACAGCGCGACGTCTTGTCCTGCTAATTCCGAGGCAACTGCACGCGTGAGTAAGTAACGGGTTTAGGTGAATGTGCGTACTTTATTTGTTGTGACCGTTTTTCCTGGAAAATCTCAAAATGCTAGCCCTCGTGTTTCGGCGTAGACGGCGAATTCGCTACTTTAGGAAAGCGACGACGCTTTATTCCCGGCGCTCTCTTGCGCTGAAAAAGTTAGCCCCGAAAAGACGCTAGCTATCACGAGAGCGCAGTGAATTTTTTGAGTAAACGTAAAGACGGCGTCGATTTCGGGAAATATCTCCGTCCGAAACGATGCCGTCTTTACGGGGGAACTTTTTGAAAACAGCAAAGAGTAAAAGTTTCCTGCTGATGTTAGCTTAGCTTTGGTGCCTACAGATTGGTTTGAGAGCCTTTCTCTCAATGGTTATTCACAGCGCGATGTCTTTAAGGAAGCTAATCACATGCTAAGTCAAGCTACAAAAATACCAATAAGCTACGTAGCAGTTTTATTTCACATTTTCACCGCGTACGTCTTCTTCTCTGTTGTATGGTGTAGCGCTACGGCGCCACTTACAGCCCTGGCATATGTACTGCAGCGTTTTTGAGTAAACGTAAAGACGGCATCATTTTCAGGAAATATTTCCGTCTGAAACGATGCAGTCTTTACGGGGGAACTTTTTGAAAACAGTCTGGGCGTGGCCTGAGACGGAGTGCGATGTTAGCTTAGCTTTGGTGCCTACAGATTGGCTTGAGAGCCTTTCTCTCAACGGTTATTCACAGCGTGATGTCTTTAAGGCAGCTAATCACATGCTAAGTCAAGCTACAAAAATACCAATAAGCTCCATAGCGGTTTTATTTCGCATTTTCACCGCGTATGTCTTCTTCTCTATTGTATGGTGTAGCGCTACGGCGCCACTTACAGTCCTGGCATATGTACTGCAGCGTTTTTTTTTGGGTAAACGTGAAGACGGCATCGTTTTCAGGAAATATCTCCGTCCGAAACGATGCCGCCTTTACGGGGGGAACTTTTTGAAAAACGGCAAATAGGAAAATATTGTACCGTCTGGGCGTGGCCTAAGACGGAGGGACATGTTAGCTTAGCTTTGGTGCGAGAGCCTTTCTCTCAATGGTTATTCACAGCGCGATGTCTTTAAGGCAGCTAATCGCGTGCTAAGTCAAACTACAAAATTACCAATAAGCGCCGTAGCAGTTTTATTTCGCATTTTCACCGCGTACGTCTTCTTCTCTATTGTATGGTGTCGCGCTACGGCGCCACTTACAGCCCTGGCATATGTACTGCGGCGTTTTTGAGTATCCTGAAATGGTTTTCAGGAAATATCGCCGAAATATCGCGATGTCACACTGAAAATAGCAGCACAATCACATTTTTATATCTCGTAAAAACAAAGCACGTGTCCGGCGTTAACCCACCTGGGCGTGTCCGGGTGTGTGTGTGTGTGTGTGTGTGTGTGTGTGTGTGTGTGTGTGTGTGTGTGTGGGACACGTCATCGTGTGTTATGTTACTCACTGCCCCTACGACAGCTCATGTCAATAGGTGGGTGATACAGCTGTCATCATATCGTGGTGTGAATGAGCTTGGCCCGACCGTGTGTGTGCGTGTGTGTGTGTGTGTGCGTGCGTGTGTGTGTGTGTGTGCGTGTGTGTGTGCAGTTCCAGACGGAAGCCTAGAGGACAGATGGTGGGTTCAGACACAGACTTGACACACCGTAACCAAGCGATTACACCCTCAATGACTCCCACTGAAGAGAAATGGGTAAGACATGGGAGAAACCAATAAGTAGGAAACAGGACCGAGGAGGGGGGGTGAGGGGGGGATATGGTAAAGTAAGGAGAGTGAGAGCGGACAAACGACTGATCTGTAAAGTACAAAATACAGCTAAGATGAAGAGGTTTAGGGTTCAGAGATGAAGGAGATGAGACGATGAGCGACGCCGGTTTACGCGTTGACCAATTACAACGAAGGATGATGGAAACTCCCTGGATCAAAGCGACGCGTGATTGGTTCAGGGTTCATTACGTGACATCTTTGTCTCTTTAACGCAGCTGATTTTGCATTTATTATTCGCTTATAAATGAGCTGATAATTCACCTAATGTGGGCGTTTTCCCGAGAAAAGGCCGGTAAAGCTAGATTTACTCGAGTTTTAACATATTATGAACGTCTAAAATATCGCAAGTATCGCACATTGTGTTTCCACAGTTGTTTTTGTTATTTACAGACTTATTTAACATCATAATAAATTACTTTTACTTTGAAATCTTGTGAAAGGTCACCATGAATTTCTATTCTAATATATATTATAGTTTGATTTTTAAGTAAAAGTTCGTATTATTGACATTTTAATTCTCATATAGTTAACATTCGTGCTGCATATTTCCGCTCGTTGGCAGCTAATAGTCAGAATTCTGAGAATAAAGTCAGAATGATGTGTTTTAAAGTCAGAATTATGAGAATAAAGTCAGAAATTCAGAGAATAAAGTCAGAATTATGTGTTTTAAAGTCAGAATTCAGAGAATAAAGTCAGAATTATGTGTTTTAAAGTCAGAATTCAGAGAATAAAGTCAGAATTAAGTGAATAAAGTCAGAATTATGAGAATAAAGTCAGAATGATGTGTTTTAAAGTCAGAATTATGAGAATAAAGTCAGAAATTCAGAGAATATAGTCAGAATTATGTGTTTTAAAGTCAGAATTCAGAGAATAAAGTCAGAATTATGTTTATTAAAGTCAGAATTAAGAGAATAAAGTCAAAATTCAGAGAATAAAGTCAGAATTATGTGTTTTAAAGTCAGAATTAAGAGAATAAAGTCAGAATTATGTGTATTAAAGTCAGAATTATGAGAATAAAGTGGGCCGAAATTCAGTTGCGCCGAATTTCGTGAAATTTGGTGGGAACATTGTCCGGCCCGAGACCAACAAAAAATCCTCTTGACACCGTGACCTCAACTCAACGGGAAGTCGTCCATCTTGGATTTTGGCGCAATACATATATATATATATTTTGGTGTTTCGCAAGTTTTGTAACTGAAGTTAAATGTTGAAATGATGCGTGGCAGCGGATGTGTGTGTGTGTGTGTGTGTGTGTGTGAGAAAACATCATTTACCGACACCCCCGACACACACACGCACACACACACACACACACACACACACACACACACACACACACACACACACACAGAGCTACCACCAAGCGAGTCTAGTCCGACCCAGGTCAGGTCAAGTAAGATCATGGGAAACCGTTGCTGTGGCCCTTCTCACCTTTTTCATCTTGGAGCGTCTCAAAAACATCCCAGACATCGCGCTCTGTGCTCTGCTGCCACACACACACACACACACACACACGCACGCACACACACACACACACACACACACACACACACACACACACACACAGTGGAAGCTGTCACTGTGTCGTCAGCTCTTTCAGGACTGTGAAAAATATCCAGCTAATATTATTCTCCAGAACTTTCAGGCGATGGGCGGAGCCCAAAATGATATTATTGATTTTTCACAGACAGTAAATTATTATTATTATTATTATTGTGTACTGTTTTATTCCTATTTTTGTTATTTACAGCTTTATTTTGCATCGTAAATATGCTTTTATTGTGAAGTTTCACTCATTCCCTATCAAAACGAACACTTTTACTTTGAAATCTTGAAATCTGTTTACAGAATTCTTAGTTTTAAAGTTAGAATTCTGAGAATAAAGTCAGAATTATGAGAATAAAGTCAGAATTATGAGAATAAAGTCAGAAATTATGAGAATAAAGTCAGAATTATGAGTTTTAAAATCAGAATTAGGAGTTTTAAAATCAGAATTATGAGTTTTAAAGTTAGAATTCCGAGAATAAAGTCCGAATTATGAATTTTAAAAGTCAGAATTATGAGAATAGAATCAGAAATTCTGAGAATCAAGTCAGAATTCTGAGAATAAAGTCAGAATTCTGAGAATAAAGTCCGAAATCCAGAGAATAAAGTCAGAATTATGAGAATAAAGTCAGAAATTATGAGAATAAAGTCAGAATTATGAGAATAAAGTCAGAAATTATGAGAATAAAGTCAGAATTATGAGTTTTAAAGTCAGAAATCTGAGAATAAAGTCCGAAATCCAGAGAATAAAGTCAGAAATTATGAGAATAAAGTCAGAATTATGAGAATAAAGTCAGAATTATGAGAATAAAGTCAGAATTATGAGAATAAGTCAGAAATTCAGAGTATAAATTCAGAAATTCAGAGAATAAAGTCAGAATTGTGAGAATAAAGTCAGAATTATGAGAATAAAGTCAGAATTATGAGAATAAAGTCAGAATTATGAGAATAAAGGCGTATGTGACGGTGTCTCGAGTGTGAGCGTATAACAGAGTGTGTTTTAATACCACAGGTGTCTTATCGTCCTCCTCTGTAGACGTTCCTCAGATCCCCTCGTTTTCCTCTCTGTCGCAGCCACAACGGCTCGTTTGGCGGCTAATAGATTTTAGCGCCGACGCTGGAGGACGAGGAGGACGAGGACGATAGAGACAATGAGAGAACCGTCGATTTATCCACCGTTTAACTGCTCCGATCTCACCTCGGCGAAACTCATTTTCTGCGTTTCCTTCCCAATCTGAAAAGCTATCATCTCGCTTAATCTGAGGGGCTTTTCAATTCGCCGCGGGGGGAGTCGGACTCGATTCCCCCGGATCTCGGAGATGATCTGTTAGCCTGGCGTAAATGTTTATAACACGGGGGCCAATCTCCAGGGTTTACACACACACACACACACACACACACACAGACACACACACTTTCTTTTTCCCCTCCCCATCCCTTTCCCTGTGTCTTTCTCTTGCTGCTCTCCGGGGCATTTATAGGGATGTGAAAGCTGTTATTGGGCAGGTCAGTGGAGTGGAACTGTCAGATAATAGGCTAGTTACCGTGGCAGCGCATGAATGAGGGATGGAGCCGACGGAGGAGGAGGTGAGACGGAGAAGAAGAAGAGAGAGAGACGCTCAAGTCACTCCTTAATCAGAAGGTAAACTGGAAATCTGGGCAGTTTAGACTCCCTGACCGAACAGATAAAGCGAGGGAGGAGGAGGAGGAGGAGGAAGGAGGGAAAAGTAAGTGAGCGAGCGAGATGGAGGATGACAAAGGGAGGAGGACAGGGGAAACGTGAATGGGCATGAAGCAGAGATAAAGATCTCACACACACACACACACACACAGAGAGAGAGAGAGAGAGGAAGCTTATTACCATTCCCTGGGAGCCAGGTGTTTATTTCTCTATTTGCCAACACGCCGGCTTCATTACCCAGAGTTCAACGGGAGCAGGCCGAGCTGCAGCTGCATCAAGGTCAGAGTAATCAGACGAGCAGAACAGGGACAGGAAACACAAATTATGTAACGTCTCCTCTGAGCTTCTTCTTCTTCTTCTTCTTCTTCTTCGTGCCCCCTCCATCTTTCTGCCATTTCCCATCTGACTCTGGTTCTCCTCTCGCCTCCTCTCGTCCACAGGGAGGAGAAAAAAAACCCCACTCCCGTGTCTGATGGAGACGGACAAAGTCGCGTTTGTTTTACGTGCGCGTGAAAATATCGTTGCTTTGTTTTCAGCGTTAATGAAAACTTTGCTTCGCGTCAGACGAGTAATAAGGAGCTTTAGCTATAAAAGTTTATTTCCAGACGCGGATGAACAGAAATGTCAGAGAAAGAGCTAGAATTGATGCCGTGTGACCGTATATATATATATATATATATACATATATATGTATATATATATATATATGTATATATGTATATATACGTATATATACATATATACGTATATGTATATGTATATATGTGTATACATATATATGTATATGTATATTTATATACATATATATGTATACATATATATGTAATTGTATATATTTATATGTATGTATACATATATATGTATATGTATATATGTGTATATATATATATGTATGTATGTATATATATATATATATATGTATATGTATATGTATATATGTGTTTGTGAGTCCATTGTTTCAGCGTATATGTGTCGTAGGATTAAGTCAGAATTATGAGTTTTAAAATTGGAATTATGAGAATAAAGTCAGAAATCCTGAGTTTTAAAGTCAGAATTCTAAGAATAAAGTCAGGATTATCCATTTTAAAGTCAGAATTCTGAGAATAAAGTTAGAATTATAAGGATTAAAGTCAGAATTATGAGAATAAAGTCAGAATTATGAGATTTAAAGTCGGAAATTGAGAATAAAGTCAGAAATCCTGAGTTTTAAAGTCAGAATTCTGAGAATAAAGTTAGAATTATGAGAATAAAGTCAGAATTCTGAGTTTTCAAGTCAGAATTATGAGAATGACGTCAGAATTATAAGGATTAAAGTCAGAATTACGAGTTTTAAAGTCATAATTCTGTGAATAAAGTCAGAATTATGAGTTTTAAAGCCAGAATTCTGGGTTTTTCCTGTGATCTGATTGGTCAAACTGTTGACAGGTTTTGAGAATCAAACCCTTTCTTCTTTTCCTTTTCTCTTTTGTTTTCTTTGACCTCGTTGTTTTCTCAACAGACAAAAAAAGAAAAAGAAAAGCACAAACGCACAAACACTGCAGAGCTGCAGTCGGGCGGTTTAAAACGATCGATCGCTGCGATTGCAAAACCCCTCAAGTGTGTGAATTCTACTTTTTTCGGCATATGAAGGCGTCTTTATTCACGTGGGTCTGTATTAAGATAAGAAAAGACTCCTCTCTCCACTCGTGGTATTGTCATAATCACAGATTCTTTTCATGTCCCACGGACTTGAAAAAAAGGGCCTGTTCTTCAAACTGCTAATCTCTCAAAGGTATAGAGTGAGAGGAGGAGGAAGGAGGAGGAGGAGGAGGAGGAGGAGGAGGAGGAGGAGGAGGAGGAGGAGGAGGAGGAGGAGGAGGTGTGGTCACGTGGCGAGAGGCGAGGAAATGAATGAGAAGAGGGTTAAAAAAAAAAAAAAAACGCTAAGAACTCTTGCTTTTTGAACTTGAAGAGCTTAATTTGAAATGTCAGGGCTACCGTACACACCTCCTCCTCCTCCTCCTCCTCCTCCTCCTCCTCCTCCTCCTCAGGAGTCCCCGTGGTGCAGTAGCGTGGATTAAAATAATTAAACGGGCTCTGTTTTAATTAAGACAATAAAGCCGGCGGAGTCTCCAGGTGAGACCAGAGAGAGCGAGCGACGATAAAGAAGGAGTCTGAGGAGAGCGCCGATACGTCGTCTTCATCTTCATCTTCATCTTCATCATCGATCTCCTGTGCGACGGCGACAGTATCTGCGTGTGTGTGTGTGTGTGTGTGCGTGTGTTTATAGACTTTATTTTGTCTCCCTCTCGGGCGGCTAATGAAATATTTATTTATTTCTCAGAGCGAGGGGCAACGGGGCGGGCGGAGGAAACTCAAATGAAATGTCATATCTCATTGTGTCTCCCCCCGTGAGGAGGAGGAGGAGGAGGAGGAGGAGGAGGAGGAGGAGGAGGAGGAGGACGAGGAGGGAGCAGAATTGCTACTGAATTATATACAAGAGGATTCATAGGGGAGTGATTAGAGGAGGAAGAGGAGGAGGAGGAGATATAAAAGAGGAAGAGGAGGAGGAGGAGGAACGAGGCGTTCGCCGCACATCACTTATTGTTTTTGTGCGCGTCGCGTTGTCGTCGTCGAGAAGCCTGAGGTTCCTGTGCTTCAGATGCTAAACTGATTTTACACACACACACACACGCACGCACGCACGCACGCACGCACGCACGCACGCACGCACGCACGCACGCACACGCGCACACGCACACTGTGTTTTAACCATCTAAACACACCAGAGGGACCAGCCACAGCTTATCCAGTCGTAGCCGTTATCACATATAACACATATTGCACATATAACACACACACACACACACACACACACACACACACACACACACACACACACACACACACACACACACACACACACACACACACACACACACACACACACACACACACACACTAACCTGGAGGAGATAAGAACTTCTTAATCTTCTTCCCTTCTTGTGTCGCACACACGCACACGCACACACACACACACACACACACACACTATAGACGTGGTTCTGCGTATTTCTTTTTTTTTTTCAGCTCGTGATGCAACAAAAGGAAACTCTCGTCCTTATATTAGACGTAAAAATCCTCGTTTCTATGCTTTTTTTCCGTCTCATTATTGGTACAGTAAAGGTCAGAGGTCAGCGACCTCTATAAACAGATGTTTGACCCCTCTGTATACTCAAATATAACTAATCTGGAGCCATGAAATATATAGTTAAAAGTTAACTATATATATCTATGTGTGTATATGTTTATATATGTGTATATGTATGTGTGTATATATGTATATATAATATATATACACACACACATACATTACACACATATACATGTATGTGTGTAATGTATGTATGTATTTATGTATATATGTAGATATGTATGTATGTATGTATGTATGTATGTATGTATATATGTGTATATATGTATATATGTACGTATGTATATATGTGTATATATGCGTATGTATGTATATATATATGTACGTATGTATGTATATGTGCGTATAGATGTACATATGTACATATGTGTATGTGTGTATGTGTGTATATATGTATATATAATATATATACACACATACATGTATATACATATACATGTATGTGTGTATGTATGTATGTATACGTATGTATGTATGTGTGTGTGTATATGTACGTATGTATATATGCATGTGTGTGTGTGTATGTATGTATATATATGTATGTGTGTATATATGTATGTATATATATATGTGTATGTATATATATATGTATATACATACATATATATATACGTATGTATATATATATGTATATACATACATATATATATACATATGTATATACATATGTGTATGTATATATATATATATATACATATGTATATATAAATAATTGTACTTTGTGGTATTTATGAAATTTCTGATAAGAAAAACAAATGAAATTGACCAAATGCTGCTTAAGACTCACTGAAATTAGCCCTTTTTTTGTTTGTTTACAGCAATTTGTACACGTTTGACTTCAAATGAGTAGAAAATGGGAGATAAAACAAAAGTGAATAGGGATAAAATTCACTCATCCAAACCTTCTCTTTAGCCTTTTATGATCCATTCAGGTTCCCACGTCATGCTCGTGTCAGGAGGAAGTGACACTGGTGATTCAGTGATTGCTGTGTCTTTTAAAATTAGCTTTAGCCACGGACGGCTATACTGATTAGCTCACTAGCAGACATGTGACCTTTGACCTGCCGGGTGTAATCGGTCCCTGAAGAGGCTTCTGAGTTCTCTGGAGAGTTTTCAAATGAGCACGACGGTCTCGCCGAGGTTGTTTCTCACGCTCCCGCATGTCAGCCACAGGTGCAAAAACACGCCAGTAAACAAACAAAGTGTGAAAACAAACGCCGCCGCTAATGACGAGACAGCTGCTCCTCGCTCACCGGGGTTCTTCCCCATTACACGTTAAACGCTCCTTTATGACTTTCCCTGAAGAAGTTAATGTGTCGGCGAGCGCCACCGGAGGCGTGTCTTTGACACCTCTTACGCTCCGGCGTGGCACAAGCGAACGAGTCGGCGCTCCATATGTTTCCACGACGTCCGTAAAACGACGCTTTTAATTCTTTATTTTAATTTCTTCTTTTTTTAATAAATAAATAAAAAGGACATGTTTCATTTTTTTTAATAATTATATATTTTTTTAATAAAGAAATAAAAAATAGTAATATACATATTTTTAAATAAAGAAAAAAAAGGACACTTTTAATTAAAAACATTTTTTAATTATTATTATAATTTTTAATTAATACATAAAATAAATAAATAATAAGATATATATTTTTTAAATAAAAAAACATATTTAAAAAAAAATATTATTATAATTCTTTGTAATAAAAAATAAAACAATTTAAATAAATACTAAAATATATGTTTTGAAATAAATAAAAAATTAATATAAGGACATGTAATTTAAATTATTGTAATTATTCTTTGAAATATATTTTTTTTAAATTTAAATAAATAAATAAAAAATATATTTATTTTTTAAATTATTATTTGAAATAAAAAATAAAGAAAATTAATAATAATATATATATATATTTTAAATAAATAAAAGGACACATTTTTTTATAATTATTATTTATTAATAAAAAAAAATTGATTTATTTATATATAAATAAATAATAATACATAAATATAAGGTATAAATGTATAATAAAAATAAAAACACATACAAACACCCATCCACTCTCACACCTACGGTCAATGTAGGGAGTCCAGAAGCCACGCACACACTATTAATTTGGCAGGAGCGGTCGTGATCGCCATAAGACAGCGAAGAGGAGAGAGTGAACCTAAAGCTAAAAGATGTTTTTTTCGAGAGGTTTTAGTCGGATAATGGAGAGGTCGAAAGAAAGTTAAAGTGTTGATGAGAAGAGAAGACGGAAAAGGAAGCGAGAGAAGATTCTTCTGCCAATCAATGTTTCTAACGTCCTCTTTAACGTTAGAAAGGCCGTACGGCTGAGCTATAGGTGAAGCAGTATTTAAGTGTGTGTGTGTGTGTGTGTGTGTGTGTGTGTGTGTGTGTGTGTGTGTGTGTGTGTGTGTGTGTGTGTGTGTGTGTGTGTGTGTGTGTGTGTGTGTGTGTGTGTGTGTGTGTGTCAGTTGGAAGGGCAGCTAGGCGTAAAATTGAGTCCAGATTCATTAGGTCCTGTGAGCTGAGCTGCAGTTAGTTTAAGTGATACATTTCCTCTGGAAAGTGGAGGTGTGTGTGTGTATGTGTGTGTGGGGGGGGTTACTTGTACGTCACAGGTCTCACAACTGTGCACACACACACACACACACACACACACACACACACACACACACTCGTGAGTATCTGACAATTTGGAAGCCTTTATTCTATTTCCTCCCTTCTGTCTCAGTGGTGAGTGACACAGTAAATCTGAGCCAATTTCCTCCTCTAATCATCATTAAAAAGCGCAGATTACTCCACTCTCCATTAAACACTCCCACATGCCTGCTGCTGCTGCTGCTGCTGCTGCTGCTGCTGCTGCTGCTGCTGCTGCTGCTGCTGCTATTAGCAGCGCTGCAGCCCCTCCCTCCCTAGCGCGCACGCTAGGTTCGACGCTTCGCTCTAACCTCGCTTTGTTAAGGAGATGAAGCGATGACGAAGACGTTCGGGCGCGCGGCAACAAAAACAATGTGGAAACAATAATGACAACAACAGCAACAACAACACGCTGAGACCGTGCTTCACCAAACAGCCATGGGGAAACCCAACGTTTCTGCGACGACAAATGTGAAATTGTGAAATGTTTCAATTTCACATTGTGAAATGTTTCAATTTCACAATGTTTCAATGTGAAATTTTTGTTTGACACAAACGGTGTCAAAATAAATTGACAAAGGAAAGAGTTTGCACTATTGCCTTTGCAGCTGGGTTAGCGATCCAGGTCGGAAAACATGGGCCTTCCTGCATGGAGTTAGCATGTTCCTGCATGGAGTTAGCATGTTCCTGCGTGGAGTTAGCATGTTCCTGCACGGAGTTAGCATGTTCCTGCGTTGAGTTAGCATGTTCCTGCGTGGAGTTGGCATGTTCCTGCACGGAGTTTGCATGTTCCTGCGTGGAGTTAGCATGTTTCTGCGTGGAGTTGGCATGTTCCTGCATTGAGTTAGCATGTTTCTGCACAGAGTAAGCATGTTTCTGCACAGAGTGAGCATGTTCCTGCACTGAGTTAGCATGTTACTGCATGGAGTTAGCATGTTCCTGCGTGGAGTTAGCATGTTCCTGCGTGGAGTTACCATGTTCCTGCGTGGAGTTAGCATGTTCCTGCGCGGAGTTAGCATCTTCCTGCTAGGAGTTGGCATGTTCCTGCGTGGAGTTGGCATGTTCCTGCGTGGAGTTGGCATGTTCCTGCGTGGAGTTAGCATGTTCCTGCACGGAGTTAGCATGTTTCTGCACGGAGTAAGCATGTTCCTGCGCGGAGTTAGGATGTTTCTGCGTGGAGTTAGCATGTTCCTGCACGGAGATAGCATGCTCCTGCGAGGAGTTAGCATGTTCCTGCATTGAGTTATCATGTTCCTGCATTGAGTTAGCATGTTACTGCTAGTTTGCTTGTATTTGTATTATGTTTCCCTGTGATGGACTGGCGATCTGTCGAGGCTGTCACCCCCCCCCCCCGCCTAAAAGTGATAAAGTGGTAAAAATGGATGATAAATATTTGTTATTCTGCTCGACGACACCTGTTCACCATCGAAAAACCTTTCCCAGCGCTGAATTTGAGGTGGGCGATCGGTCGAGAGGCCTGGAAAACACAAAAAGTGAGTTCAGGGAGAGTTTTTTGAGTGGAAAAGCTCTTCAAAAAACCCCCCCAAAAAAACAATGACATTTAGTGTAAAATCACTCCAAACAAACTGTGTCACATTCGTGAGGATGAACCGTGCGTCTTTATTTTATTTTATTGTCGGGACATGCGTTCGTATGCGTTTCCCTATATATTAAGATATGTCAATTTCAGCCAAAAACGCCACCGAAGGAGCCTCGTCTCATCCCTGAAGGTCGTCAGGCGTAATTACCGTCACGGAATTAGAGGTCGAGAAAGCAGATGAGATTATCGTGGCGAGCATTTTTCATTTTTCATTTCTTCACGTTGTTCCTCCACACTTCATTCATTCATTTCAGCCCCGTCATTACTTCAGGATTGGAGCAGAAATGAAAGAAGCAAGAAAAGGGTTTAGTTTTAGTTTCTTTTTCTTATTATTATTATTATTGTTATGATGTAAAATCAAGCTAAAATAAGTTTAAATTCGCTTTAAAATGATGCCAGACTGAGTAAAAGTGTCTTAGAACACGGAGCATTTAGGCTGCTATAGGCTATAAGAATGTGCACATATAGAGTGTCTTATATCAAAAAGTACTCAGATTAAAAAAATAATAATAATAATAATAATTGATTTAGTGAAATTTTTATGAAAAAAATTGAAGTTTTTTAAAAATTATTTTTTTAATGAGGATTTAACCTATAAACACACACACACACACAGGATGTCCATATAAGGAGTCGTGTATTATTCATATACAAATGGCTGCACCTGAGCGCTAATAAAGCTAATATTTGCTCTAAAAATCTCTATAAATACAAACCATTTACCGTTTAAAACTAATACACACACGCACACGCACACACACACACACACACGCACACACACACAAGCTTGATTCTGGTCCTTTGGCAGCCGTGAGTTTGGAACCCATATCTGCTCTTTGGCGATCCTCTGGTTACTGGTGCTTCGCCAAGTTCTGACACACACACACACACACACACACACACATGCACTGACACACACACACACACACACATGCACTGACACACACACACACACACACACACACACACACACACACACACACACACACACGCACGGACACACACACACAGAGCATGCCAACTGTTACACTCTCCCAGCCAGAGTGACCATGTGTTGTTATATCCTCCTAATGTCTCCATCACAACAGCAGCTCTTCTAACAAACATTTGATCACTTTGTTGACGCGACACAGTTTTTTTTTCTTTTCCGTCCTCGTCGTCCTCTGGTATTCAGATCGCAGCGTCTTCACACACACACACACACACACACACACACACGCACACACACGCACACACGTCTACGTCCCAGAATCAACACAATAATTGAAATATTTTCAACCTGATGAGGTCTGGCCCGCCGGCTGGGTCGGGGTTGCTAGGGCTGTGCTCCCTGGTTGCTAGGGGGAGTAAATCATCTGCCATTATTTGATTTCTGTTCCAGATATGAAACCGTTACCGTGGCGATTAAATGTCTCACAGCTTAGACACCTTGAGGGTGGGTGGGGAGGGGAGGGAGGGGGGGGGGGGGGGAGAGAAAACAGTGAGAGACCGAGAGAGAGATTAAGTTGAGGAGGTAGAGAGAGAGAGAGAGAGAGAGAGAGAGAGAGAGAGGGAGGGGCCCCTTGTGGGAAAGAAATATGAGAAAATGTGAGAAGGATAATGCCTAAATACAAAAATGGTGTGTGTGTGTGTGTGTGTGTGTGTGTGTGTGTGTGTGTGTGTGTGTGTGTGTGTGTGTGTGTGTGTGTGAGAGAATAACAGGCTAATAAGGATGAAATGTTTTCCTGCACCTTCATGTCCCACTTGGATTTTCTTTCCTCCTGACAACACACAGGGTTTGTGTGAGAGTGTGTGTGTGTGTGTGTGTGTGCGCGCACTTTCCAAAGGTGATGACAGACATGCATCCTCTGTGTGTGTGTGTAGTGTGTGTGTTGATATAGCGTCGTCTCCACAGTCACAGTGAGGCCACAGTGGGACAGTGTGGGCGTCCTCTCTCCGATGTTTATAAAGCAACACAAACTCCACTGCTGCTCCCACCGGAGTGTGTGTTGTTCACACACACAGAGAGGACGTCTGTCATATGTACGTACGGTGGCCCTGAGGTGCAAAACACAAATGCTAATCAAACAAAACATCACATTTTTTGTTTTGCATGATTTGCGTTTGTGTTTTTCGTTTTGCGTTTGTGTTTTTTGATTTGCATTTGTGTTTTGCGTTTGTGGTTTTGCGTTTTGTGATTTGCGTTTGTGTTTTTGATTTGCGTTTGTGTTTTTTGTTTGTGATTTGCGTTTGTGTATTTGGTATTGCGTTTGTGTTTTTGTTTGTGTATTTTTATCTGCGTTTGTGTTTTTGCGTTGGTGTTTTTTGATTTGCATTTGTGGTTTTGGTTTTGCGTTTTTTTATTTGCGTTTGTGTTTTTTTATTTGGTTTTGCGTTTGTGTTTTTGGTTTTGCGTTTAGGTTTGTGGTTTTGCATTTGTGTTTTAGGTTTGTGGTTTTGCGTTTTGTGATTTGTGATTTGCGTTTGTTTGTTTTGTTTCGTGTTTGTGATTTGCGTTTGTGTTTTTGGTTTTGCGTTTAGGTTTGTGGTTTTGCATTTGTGTTTTAGGGTTGTGGTTTTGCGTTTTGTGATTTGCGTTTATGTTTTTTGTTTGTGTTTTTTTAAATCTACGTTTGTGTTTTTGATTTGCGTTTGTGTTTTTGTTTCGTGTTTGTGATTTGCGTTTGTGTTTTTATTTTTGCGTCTTTGGTTTTGCGTTTGTGTTTTTTTATTTGTGGTTGTGTTTTGCGTTTGTGGTTTTGCGTTTGTGGTTTTGCTTTTGTGTTTTTTAATTTGCGTTTGTGTTTTGCGTTTGTGGTCTCGCTTTTGTGTTTTTTAAAATTGCATTTGTGTTTTGTGATTTGCGTTTGTGTTTTGCACCTCAGGGCCACCGTACATACGTTATTATTTGGCGACCTTGTGACCGACAAACTCATAGAAACTGAAACCATATATATATGCGTACACGCATACATGGTAAATCCTCACTAGTACTGCATAAACTACACCATATAATGTCTCTGACAAGTGGAATAAAGGAGAATCTTTGATATACAGTACGTATAAATCCATCCTTCAGCAGGAGAAGATAAAACGCAGCAGACGAGTCTATCGCAGCGCTCACATGTCAAGACGATTCACACGTACGCGTTCACACCTTCAGGCAATTTAAATGTGGGACTGCGTCGTCTTTAGACTCACAGAGGAAGAACCAAGTCAGCCAACGGGATGTTGTGCTCGAAGAAAAATTGACCCAAAAAAAAGGATGTTGTGCATTTTCTATTACATCCAGTTTTAATTTAAACATTTTTTTTACATCTAACGCAAGTTATGTGACCTGAAGGCCGCGTAACCTGGAAGCGACCTGCGACAGGGGAGCGTCACACAATTAAACTGTCTATTAATCAACAAAATTGTTTTTATTTTTATGCGTTCGCTGGAAGTGAGAGGGTTTTTTTTTTGTAATTTTTAAATATATATATTTTGTTTTTTCGGGTGTGGCACTTTGTAGACGGTCCCTGCCTGCGCTCAGCTCTCACTGACGACTCCACCTCGAGGAACTCGAGGAAGTTGGCAACTTTACTTAACTAACGCAACTTTCGGGTCACGTAACGTGTTTGCGTTAGATGTCGAAACTGGACGAAACACTCGTTATGTTTTTTTTTATTATTATTTATTTATTTATATATTTATTTATTTATTAATTAATTAATTTATTTATTATTTAATTACTGTATTTATTATTTAATTAATGTATTTATTTATTATTTAATTAATGTATTTATTTATTTATTATTTAATTAATGTATTTATTTATTTATTATTTAATTAATGAATTAATTAATTAATTAATTAATGTATTTATTTATTAATTAGTGTATTTATTTATTAATTAGTGTATTTATTTATTTATTATCAACTATTAATTAGTTAATTAATTTATTAATTTATTAATTAATTAATTCATATCACAAATATAATTATATAAACTTATATTTAGAATTGTAACGTCCTCAGAGACCTTTATTTTCGTCTCATTGTCTGAACGATTGAAACGTCATTTCTGGCAGACGGGGGTCGGTTTTCCCTCCTCCTCTTCAAACTAACACTCTTTACAGTGTTTATTGACCATCACGACAGCTGCTGGAAGCATCCACTCCCAACCCCCCCCCCCCCCCCCCCCACACACACACACAGTGTGTGTGTTGACCTCTCACAGCTATAGACCACATGAAGCCAGAAAAACCCTGGTCCATGGGAACACCAGTAGTCCTCATGGAGACCGAGACCTGGTTTCTGTAACGAGGCAGAGAAACTAATTTCTGAGGAAGTTTAGGGCTGAACGTGGACTGGACGTGGTTTAGTGGTGAGATGAAAACGATTGCGTTAGCGCTCGCAGCTCTCCACGTGAAGAGCCTGTTTTAGGTCAAGCACTCGAACCCAAACCCGCCGTGAAAACTGCTCCGTTCTCGATCATCGCAGACCTGGTTTTTGTTGGTGTCCTCGCTCGCTTTCACAGTGTCGTCAAACTGCTCCGTGGTCTGATGAGCTGCAGCTGGTTTTCTGAGCGTTAAAGTGCAGTTCAGTGTTGTGACAAACTGTGATTAACTGCCTCTGAGGGCGAGATAACAAAACAACACAATTTTGGTCTTTTATCTTTGACACTTCAGCGCTCGCACACTCGCTCGGTGTCACGAGAACTTTGAGGACGTGGCGTTTTTCAATCCTTCATTTTTTTTTACAAGATATGGAACCACATACAGTACACACACACACACATATATATAAATATAAATTATCATTAAAAAATTATCCAATCCAAAATAACCAAATATTACATCAGAGGCAATACAATCCATGCATTTGTGAAAATACAGGTGAAAATTTTAATTTATGTTTTCATGACACATCAAAATAAAATACCACTCATTTCATGAGTTGTAATGGCCGTTTAAGGATATTCCGAGTTAAAGGGATTGGGTGAGGTATCATCTGCCAAATATGACTTTTTAAAATGAAATCAGGGTAATTTTGACACAGAAAACACTTTAGATTTCAAGTTAGGAGCTGCAATCACCCATTTCATGGGTCTTACTGGTCGTTTAAGTGTATTGTGCAAAACACAAATGCTAATCAAACAAAACATCACATTTTTTGTTTTGCCTGATTTGCATTTGTGTTAGGTGTTTTCGGTTTTGCTTTTGCGTTTTGTGTGTTTTTTGATGTGCATTTATGTTTGCGGTTTTGTGATTTGCGTTTGTGTTTTTTTGGTTTTGCGTTTGTGTTTTGCATTTGTGTTTTGCGTTTGTGTTTTGCGTTTGTGTTTTTTTGGTTTTGCGTTTGTGTTTTGCATTTGTGTTTTGCGTTTGTGTTTTGCGTTTGTGTTTTTTTGGTTTTGCGTTTGTGTTTTGCATTTGTGTTTTGCGTTTGTGTTTTGCGTTTGTGTTTTGCGATTGTGTTTTTTGATGTGCATTTGTGTTTTGCGTTTGTGGTTTTGCGTTTTGTGATTTGCGTTTGTGTTTTTGATTTTGCGTTTGTATTTTTTTGGTTTTGTGTTTGTGTTTTTTTGGTTTTTTTGCGTTTGTGTTTTGCATTCGTGTTTTGCTATTGTGTTTTTTGATGTGCATTTGTGTTTGTGGTTTTGCATTTTGTAATTTGCGTTTGTGTTTTTTTGTTTTTTTTGCGTTTGTGTTTTTTGGGGTTTTGCGTTTGTGTTTTGCACCTCAGGGCCACCGTACATACGTAATACGTAATTTTGACACAGAAAACACTTTGAATCTCAAGTTAGGAGCTGCAATCACCGTTTTGGCAAGTAGAAATGTTAATTTTATGAGTTGCACTGGCCCTTTAAGGGTATTCCAACAAGTATAAGTGAGCGGGTGAGGTATAATCTGCCAAATATGACTTTTTTTGAATGAAATCAGGGTCATTTTGACACAGAAAACACTTTAAATCTCAAGTTAGGAGCTGCAATCACCATTTTGGCAAGTAGAAATGTTCATTTCATGGGTCTTACTGTTTGTTTAAGTGTATTCCGACAAGTATAAGTGATTGGGTGAGGTATAATCTGCCAAATTTGACTTTCTTGAAAGAAATCATGGTAATTTTGACACAGAAAACACTTTAAATCTCAAAATAGGATCTGCCTAACTTGACCTTTTTGGCAAGTAGAAATAGTAGTAGATAGAAGTAGTCATTTTATGAGTTGCACTGGTCATTTAAGGGTATTCCAACAAGTATAAGGGACCAAATATGACTTTCTTCAATGAAATCAGGGCAATTTTGAGGCAGAAAACACTGTGTGTGTTTTTATGGGTTGTAATGTATGTGTATGAAATGACAAAACATATTTAAAGAATGGTGAGATTTATTAGTTAGCATATAAAGAAAGTCTTGTATAAATATGGGTAGTATATCGCTAGATTTAGCTCATTTAGCCGCGGGCTTGTGTGGTTGCAAACCTTTAAATGTGTGTGTGTGCAGGTTCTGCTAATTGTATCGGCTGCTGCTGCTGCTGCTACAAAGTGCCTTTGTCTTAGTTCCCTTCCTTTCATTGACGTAATATTAGTCACACTTTAGACCTAGTTGGCTAACTGCGGCCAAACGGATCACGGCGAGGTTTTCTCGCACAAAGTACACAACTCTAATTGCCTTAAACATGTTTCTCTCTTCAACCAGTCGATATGCCCGCAGCGCGCGTGTGTGTGTGTGTGTGCGTTCCATTGGTCAATAAAGCGTGTGCTCAGAGGCAATTGGTTGTTTTTCCTCAACTTGACACGTTAAATGCAGTCACACTTGAGGTAAACACACACACACACACACACACACTTCCTGTGAGGCTATTGGGTAAACGGTATCGATCCCGTCCTGTTTTCAGCTCATTTTCTCTCGTGAACCCCCTCAGAGCTCTCGTCGCGCGGGTAGGAGAGTCTCTTAAAAGGCGCCCACACGCAAAACCACAACAAAAGCGTTTATTCGCGAGTGGCGCCCGTCGACCCCCCCCCCCGCGGACGAAACGCTTCCCCCGCGCGTCGTCTTTTGTCCGCGGTCCATCGTGTCGGTGTCGACCCGCTTGAAATTGGTTGCAGCTGGAGTTGGAGTCCGTCCACTCCGGTCAAACTGAGTGTTGTCCGCGCTGAGGCGAGATGGTTTCAATGGTTTTTAACATTTAGCGTCAACAGCGCGCGCTAAACACTTGACCAAACGCTTGACTAAACGCTTGTCATCGCTGGTTCCGTTGAGTTCAGAGTCGACTTCTTCTTTTTCCCCGTATACCGAAGTTGGTGTTAGCTGTAGAAACACGGCAGTGTAACATTAGTGGCCTCTTTAAAGCCTGAATGCTTAAAGTACGTAAAAAATACTTTTTTTTTAATTTTACGGCAGTCGTAAAGTTATACAAACACTGACCTTTAAATATACCACAATATAAGATAAGATAAGATAGAACTTTATTAATCCTGAAGGAAATTCTTGTTCCAGGTTTGCGGAACTGATCGCTGGCTCGCTGAATACGGTTGGCTAGCATGCGATGCCGTAACGCGCCCCCGGGTGGGGTAGGGGATTGACGCTGGGCAGAGGACGGCGCGAAACCGTGCCACTGACGCGCCCGGTGGAAATTCGGGGTATTCCCGTATCTAAGGGTGCTTTTCACACCTACAGCGTGTGTGAATGCATTCTCGGTACTTTGGTGCGCACCAAATCAACGTTTTGCGCCGTCCTCTTTCCCAGCCTCAATCCCCACCGGGCGCGTTACGGCAGCGTAGCGCTGCCATGAGCGCTGCCTTGCGAAACTAGCGGTATTCAGCGAGCCAGCGGTCAGCTCCGGTGACCGCCGCCGGCGTTTACGTTCCGTGCTGTGGAAATTGGGAGTTAGGGCGCTTTTCGCACCTACAGCATTTGGTTGCGCGCAAAACGTGTTTGGTCCCTCGGTTTGGTTCATTTGCGTAGGTGTGAATGAAATCTCGGTCCTTTGGTGCGCACCAAATCAACCGAGATCTGCCCGAAGGGGTGGTTTCGGACCGACTAGAGCACGTTAGTCCGATTAAGACTAGTCAGACTAATGACATTACAACATGCATTGGAACGCACACACGCGGCTTCTTTACGGTCGGTGCGAAATAGCTTCGTAACCGTTTCGTCTCTACAAGAAACAGATGAACGGTTCTTGTTCTTGTATTTTTACATCGCTCATCTTCACGTCTTCTTTGTAACCCCCCCCCCCCCACACACACACACACACACACACACACTCATTTCATGCATGCAGGCGTTTGTCGATACACATCTGGAAACGGCGTTTGGCTCGGGCTGGATCTCAGGAAGTTTTCACACTTCACGACTCATTAACCTGCAGACCTGTAGGCCTGTGTGTGTGTGTGTGTGTGTGATGCATCAGTGCGTCTCAAAGTTTTTTTGTGTGTTTTTTTTTAAACCAAGAAAATATTGAGCTTTTGAAGTAACGCCATTATCGCCAACGACGACGACGGAGTCACAGAGTCGCAGGAGGTCGACCCGATCCGCACATCGTCGTCTTTTATTCTCAATAATCTGAGGGATTGAGACGGTGAAAGTTTCACGCTGACGGTTTAAAACACTGCTGATGCTTCTTTTTTTTTTTTTTTATAAACAAAAGGAAAGAAGAAGTTATCATTAAAAGGATGAGCAGAGAGAGGTGCGAAGATGTCCAAAATAAAAACAGATTGGACTGAGGTGTGTGTGTGTGTGTGTGTTCTTGTACTTGCGGCATACTGAGGACCAGTGAGGGTTTTTAACCAACAAAGTGAGGTCATTTTTACGTAGTGAGGACATTTTGGCCGGTCCTCATTTTGTTATCATTGGAATCACTTCCTTAAGTTGCTATAACATGCTATACTCAATTTGTCAAAAAACTACATGGTATAATTTGAAGTTTTTGTCAAATTTTGGACCAAAAATTTTGGGTAACATTTTGGACCAAACATTTTGGGTCAAATTTTGGACAACATTGTATAGTATGACATTTTTGTCAATTTTTTTTTTAAATTTTGGACCAAAAATTTTGGGTAACATTTTGGACCAAATATTTTGGGTAACATTTTGGACAACATTGTATAATATTACATTTTTGTCAATTTTTTCTTGTCAATTTCTTATTCAAATTTTGGATGACATAGCATAGTATGACGTTTTTGTCAAATTTTCGACCAAAAATGTTGGGTCAAAATTTTTGGGTCAAATTTTGGACCAAAAATTTTGGGTAACATTTTGAACCAAACATTTTGGGTCAAATTTTGGACAACATTGTATAGTATGACATTTTTGTCCATTTTTTTTTGTCATTTTTTTTTTCAAATTTTGGACGACATAGTATAGTATGACGTTTTTGTCAAATTTTGGACCAAAAACTTTTTGTTCAAATTTTTTTTCAAATTTTGGAAAACATAGTATAAGTATGATTTGAAATTTTGGAGTTTTCCAGCCCTTTTTGCTCTGGGGCTCCACCTGCAGACATTATATGGTACTGCAACCAGTAGTTCTATAAAGATGTCATTCATGAAGTAGATATTTGTAATTGTGTTGATTTATAAACCCAGTCCTCAGTTTGCAGCAAGTACAAGAATGTGTGTGTGTGTGCCTGTGTGTGTGTGTGTGTGTTTGTGTGTGTGTGTGTGTGTGTGTCCAGGGTGTCTGTGCCCAGCCCTCTGTGAGTAACGTGTCTGAAAGAGGAGCTTTTCCTAATGAAACACTTTTTGTCGAGTGATAATTACACCAGTAGAAAATAAGGACACCTCCACATCGACGTGTGAAACTTAGTAAAAACACACAAAGTGTGTGTGTGTGTGTGTGTGAGAGTGTGTGTGTGTGTGTGTGTGTGTGTGTGTGTGTGTGTGTGTGTGTGTGTGTGTGTGTGTGTGTGTGTGTGTGTGTGTGTGTGTGTGTGTGTGTGTGTGTGTGTGTGTGTGTGTGTGTGCGTTGTCTTGTATTTTCCCGGCATAAACGCTGACCTTGTCAGGACCAGTCGTCCTCGTGGAGAACAGAAATGACAGAATCTTTTTTCTGAGGAGCCGATTCGTTATCATTATAGAGCTAAGATTTATAGTTAATTAAAGTTAAGGATAAAGCTTTGTTTAAGTCAGGAGCCTCAGGGCAAGGCACGTTTATTTGTACAGCACCTCTCAAAGGGCTTTACATAAGGCATTAAATAGAAGAGAAAAGTAAAGAGATGTTTTCAGATATAAAATACATTTGAAAAAAACAACAAAAACAAGCAGGTAAAATATATATGAAACACATTAAGTACTAGAAGATTAAAATACATAAATAAATAAGTAAATACAAGTAAAATTTTACAAAAACGCAAAATGTCCTGAGGGCTCGTGAACTTCTAGTCTGCTCATGTAAAAAATGGCTAAAAGTTTTTTTTGGGAAAAAAACATTTGATTGTTCATGATGATATTTCACACCATTTCAAAATAAAAGTCTTTGTTTTGATATGGAATATTATGTAGTATAACCTCCAAAAAATAGACTGTAGTAGAATGTAATATTATAAAAACATCAATATTATATATTTATGTCTGTATGATGTGTCCTCACTATGATCTAAAAACTACGGTGGCCCTGAGGTGCAAAACACAAATGCAGAATAAAAAAACACAAATGCAAAACCAAAAACGCAAACGCAAAACAGAAACGCAAAACAGAGAACACAAAAGTAAAAAAAAAGAAAACACAAATGCAAAACCGAAAACACAAACCGAAAACACAAATGCAAAGTAGAAAACACAAACGGAAATCCGAAGACACAAACGCAAAACAGAAAACACAAACGCAAAACACAAAACACAAACGCAAAACACAAAACACAAAAGCAAAGTAGAAAACACAAACGCAAAACAGAAAACACAAACCGAAAACACAAATGCAAAGTAGAAAACACAAACGGAAATCCGAAGACACAAACGCAAAACAGAAAACACAAACGCAAAACCGAAAACACAAACGCAAAACAGGAAACACAAATGCAAAGTAGAAAACAGAAATGCAAAACCACAAACGCAAAACCAAAAACACAAACGCAAAACAGAAAACACAAACGCAACAAAAAAGGAAACACAAACGCAAAACCTAAAACACGAACGCAAAACAGAAAACACAAACTCGAAAACAAAACACACAAATGCAAAACAAGAAACACAGGTTATCTGCGTTTGTGGTTTGTGATTTGCGCTTGTGTTTTGCACCTCAGGGCCACCGTAAAAAACAAAGTTTGTGTGTGTGTGTGTGTTTGTGAGGCTGACATTTGAAGTTCTGTTTAATCATCAGCCCAACGTCAGTGTGTGTGTTGTGTTTATTTATCAGCTGATGTGTTTGTGTTTATTTTCCTCCACACACACACACACACACGTTTGACATTTACATGAGACAAAGAACAAGATTCAATGCTCTTACTTTTTATGAGCTTATTGTAAAAGCACAGTTCTATATTATCTTTCGTACACTTTCTTTCTTTCTTCCCGTCTGTCTTCAGTTTGTTCTCCTGATCTGAATCTGTGGCTTTGGTGAGAATCTCACGCCGAGCGCCTTCATGCAGATACGCAGCGTTGGCGCTGAGGCTTAGAAGAAGGAAAGATTTCAAATATTATTACACACAAATACACCAAAAAAGACACCTGTGTCTTTTAATGGAATTTGCAGCAAATCTTGTCTCACACTCGACAGCCAAAAGAATTTAGTTCAACAAATCAGAGCCGGAGCGGCAGAACAATTCAATTATTCCGTGTGGCTTTAATAAATGTTTGATATGCAACGATACATGGCAACGTCCTAATTCAAATTTTTTTTTACGATTTAACAGTCGAGGCTTTTTCCCATTAATTCTCGACACACACACGCGGAGTTTCCGGGTTTTTTTCCATCCCGGGCTGTTTATTAAATAAATAGGAAGGAAAAAGTCGGAACAGAAGAGGAAAGAGCGGGAGATTAGCGCGCGCGGGTAAAACAAAAGTTTGGGCTAGCGATGCGTTTATAATACAAACTCCTGGCACGTGCAGGAGTCGCCGGGCTCTGGCACGTCAAGTGTGTCCTTCTTAGCTTTAATAGATATTTTTGGAGCGCACACACACACACATGGCGTTAGCGGAGCTCCTCTGTTTGTCCTGCTGTTGATTAGCTTTGGAGTCGTTAGCATCCGGAGACTCCGCTCCACACAGGCGGCTTTAGCTTTAGCTTTTTTCCACTATACGGTCACGGTTTAGGTTTGTTTTTCCACGACAAAACAAGCACCGACTCAATGTGGGCGGAGTCATCCGTGCGCGTTTGTTTGTGGGCGGAGTCGTCACTGCGCGGCTGCATGAAACTGCCGCAACACAAACGAGTGACTAGCGACTCGTAAAGCAGTTGTTTTCATGTGTAACTGAATCATTAGAATCAGTTCGTTAAAACTAATTGTTCAGTACGAAATACGCCAGACTCCACTGTTAAATATTGCGATTTTCGACATTTCAATGCTAATAATGTTATCCCGCGTTTTTAGAGATTGTTAAGTCTTTTTAACTCGTCTACAGTTCGGCATTGTTCGGCTTTGATTCTCGTCTCGGAGTCCATGGTTCTCAAATTGCCAGGCACTCGTCACGCAAAGTACGCAACTTAAACGTGTCGTGCTGAGGCGAGGCTAGGCGAGTCGAGCCGGTGGAAACATGCCAAAAGTGTAGTACGTAGTGCACCACCCTCTTGTGGAAAATCATAAATACTCTACTCTACTGTACATAGAAGATAGAAAGTAGAGAAATATCGTAAAATGATCGTATTTTGGACAAAAACTATCGTACACACTGAAAAAACTAGCAAAATTATTGAATACAACGGGTCGCGCCAACTGACGCGCTAAATTGGTGATGTGCGTTGCGTGCACTTCCAATGTGAGTGTGTACAAGTTGTTGGTGTTGTTGTTAACGTTACCCGCGTGCGGCTAGCGTGATTGGTTAGTCGCTCTCGAAGCACGTCGTTTGCGATGCGTTCAATGACGCTCAAATTATCGTTAATTTTTATACCTCTTTTTTTGAATTCATTGATCGTACGGTGGGTACAAATATCATACGCACAACCAGGGTGTAGGCGGTGCTTGACTGTTGTTGATACAAATGTAACACTTTGAATCGCATTAATTACGTTAAGTTGTAGCGTTATTTACGCCAAACCAGTCTCGTGCTTGTTTTTTTTGTTTTTTTAACATTAGAGTGCGGTAAATTTGCACTTTCATATTCAAAGTGAAGCACTAAGCACTTGAATTAAACCAACGAACAGATGTGCAAATGTGCTCTAAATGGGCACAAACCTCAACTCCGAAATAAAACCAACGAACTTAAACTCTAAATTTATCTAATCTCAATTTAATATGTTTAAAAAATAACTTTTTTAAAACTGACCGTTCACCTGCCGAATTTTAGGTTTGTCTCATTAAAAAGCTCGTCCAAAAAGTGAGTTCCATGTGCCCACTCTTTTTCACCTTTTCACTTCCTCTTGCCAAACACGCGCGGCTGATAATTAACACGAGGGAGTTTCACATCAATACGAGGGACAAAAGTCAGCAAATATCATCGAGTGAAAATAAAAATAGACGCTTTATTTTCGCGATTTAAACGTCTCGTGTTTTTTTTGCGTCGACGTATCTTTTGTTTCCGTGTCAGTCAAACTGTTTCAGCCTGGATTTTGTCGTCTGCTTTGCAGGAAAAAGTACCGTTCGGGGGAGTCGTCGACCTCGCCGCCGTCTCCCCGTCAGGTGGCAAACGGGTAACGCGCAAACGCGACGCAACAAACCCCCCGACGCACAAACTCGCATCCCCTCAGTGTTGGAGAGGTGTTACTTTACAGCTCCAGAGGGAAATGTCACGCCGAGACAGACGCAGAGACTCCGTTTGTGAATAATCGTAAATCGTAAACGTATATTTTTAGAAGGTGTGAACGTACTATAGCTGTCCGTTCATCTTCTCTGTTTGTTCCTGGAAACTCTTTGTTGTTCGGTTAGAAATAACGGAATCTTTGGAACATCTAAGGGAGTAGATCAGTCCAGTCCGGTGTACCGAATTAGACTCGTGTTCTACTTTACCTGCTTATAGCTCAGCGTCTCATATAACCACGAAAGAACGATTAGATCGTACATTTGAACGTGTTAAATCCAGATGAACTTTGGTCTGATGGTAGTTTCTGATGCTGCGTTCAAGTACCAAATTTAATTCGCGTTCAAATACGTTCCCCTTACGTTAGATTTTGGTTGCACATTTGGTTCCCAGAACTTTACTTTGTCACGACCTCCTCTACGGGTTCCCAGAACATTCCCTGAAAGTTCCCCTGTTGGTTCTCCTGTGGTTGATATGGAAAGTTCCCCTAACTTTAGTTTTTGGTTGGTCCCAGAACATTACTTTGTCACAACCTTTAGCGAATGTTCTCTATTGGTTCCCAGAATGTTCCATAGTAAGATACTTTGTCACAACCTTTAGAGAACCGCCTCTAAAGGTTCCCAGAACGTTCCTCTATAATGTTACTTTCTCGCAACCTTCTTACAACCTCTAGAGAACGTTCTCTATTGGTTCTCAGAATGTTCCCCTAACGTTACTGTTATACAACTTTCATACAACCTTTAGAGAACCTCCTCTAAAGGTTCCCAGAATGTTCCTCTATAATGTTACTTTCTTACAACCTTCGTACAACCTTTAGAGAACCTCCTCTAAAGGTTCCCAGAATGTTCCTCTATAATGTTACTTTCTCACAACCTTCTTACAACCTTTAGAGAACCTCCTCTAAAGGTTCCCAGAATGTTCCTCTATAATGTTACTTTCTCACAACCTTCTTACAACCTTTAGAGAACCTCCTCTAAAGGTTCCCAGAATGTTCCTCTATAATGTTACTTTCTCACAACCTTCTTACAACCTTTAGAGAACCTCCTCTAAAGGTTCCCAGAATGTTCCTCTATAATGTTACTTTCTCACAACCTTCTTACAACCTTTAGAGAACCTCCTCTAAAGGTTCCCAGAATGTTCCTCTATAATGTTACTTTCTCACAACCTTCTTACAACCTTTAGAGAACCTCCTCTAAAGGTTCCCAGAACGTTCCTCTATAATGTTACTTTCTCACAACCTTCTTACAACCTTTAGAGAACCCCTTCTAAAGGTTCCCAGCACGTTCCCCTATCGTTACTTTTCTACAACCTTCATACAACCATTAGAGAACGTTCTCAATTGGTTCCCAGAAGGTTCCCCTAATGTGAATTCATCACAGCCGTCACACATTAACATGACAGCATTCATTAAATAAATATAACTAATATTATTTGGTCTTAGATTACACATATTATTATTATTATAATACACATATTAGACCAGATTAAAATGTCTGTACAAGTGAGACAGAGACCTTTGAACATTCATTATTATTGAAATACTCGACCCAACTACCTTTGAATAAAAGTACTTTGTTACATAGTCTGGGTCTTAATCCTAATAACTCACATACAGTGTCTTAAATGGGAGATTTGTCACTAATGGAGGTTTTTAATATACTTCGTCCACATCTACAGTGCAGTGTGTGTGTGTGTAGCTGCAGTGAAAACCTCCTCTCAGGCTCTGGCTGCACAGTCAAATATATTCCCAGGAGAAATAAATGGGCTGTTATTGATGATCAATACGTGATGAAATTGTTTTGTGTGTTTGAATCTTTCGTCAGGACACTTATCTGTCACTTTTATGCTTCGGTTAACCCCAATCGCTTGTTGCCAGACCTCTATTGAGCAATGAGTCTCATATATATGTGTGTGTGTGTGTGTGTGTGTGTGTGTGCTCGTTTTTCCTACCTCTCTGGTATAAACACTGACCTCACGGAGACCAAAGTCCTGTCCTAATGAGGCACAACGTCCAATGTTTTGGACATTTTGTCGACCAAACAACGAATTGATGCATTAGTGTTGGAATCATTTGGGCTCAAGACTTTAGTGAATCTCAGTCATAGTATTTGTTGATTTAGGTGTAAATCCTCACGGTTTAGTTGAAAGAAGTGAATTTGTACGTAATATAGTGATACAAATCGGCTTTATCTACTGCCTCTCTGGTCAAACGCCCGCTACTGCGTTCGCATTGGCTATTTTAGCTAATTTTGGCTGGTCCTTACTGCTTTTTTGAGGATAAAGACTTGGTTTTAGGGTTAGGGTTAGAATTGGGTTTGGGTTTGGGTTATTGTTAGGTATGTAGTTGTGATAGCTAAGGTTGTGTTGCTGTATTTGTTGCCTCCTTGGGACATTTTTACTGTCTCTTCCAGAAGCAGCAGTCCCAATGAGGCAGAACCTGGTTAAGGGTTGGGTGTTAGGGTTAAGGTTGGGTTCAGGGTTGGGTTTGGGTTATTTTTAGGTATGTAGTTATGATGATTAATGTTATTTAGGTTGTGTTGCCGTATTTGTTGCCTCCTTGGGACATTTTTACTGTCTTTTTCAGAAGCAGCAGTCCCAATGAGGCAGAACCTGGTTAAGGGTTGGGGGTTAGGGTTAGGGTTGGATTCAGGGTTGGGTTTGGGTTATTTTTAGGTATGTAGTTGTGATGGTTAAGGTTAGTTAGGTTGTGTTGCTGTATTTGTTGCCTCTTTATGACATTTTAACTGTCTTTTTCAGAAGCAGCAGTCCCAATGAGGCAGAACCTGGTTAGGGTTAGGGTTGGGGTCGGGGTTGGGTTTGGGTTATTTTTAGGTATGTAGTTATGATGGCGAACGTTATTTAGGGTGTGTTGCTGTATTTGTTGCCTCCTTGGGACATTTTTACTGTCTCTTTCAGAAGCAGCAGTCCCAATGAGGCATAACCTGGTTAAGGGTTGGGGTTTAGGGTTTGGGTTAGGGTTATTTTTAGGTATGTAGTGGTGATAGTTAAGGTGAGTTAGGTTGTGTTGCTGTATTTGTTGCCTCCTTGGGACATTTTTACTGTCTTTTTCAGAAGCAGCAGTCCCAATGAGGCAGAAACTGGTTAAGGGTTGGGAGTTAGGGTAAGGGTTGGGTTCAGGGTAGGGATAGAGTTATTTTTAAGTATGTAGTTATTATGTTTATGGTTATTTAGGTTGTGTTGCTGTATTTGTTGCCTTTTTAGGACATTTTTACTGTCTTTTTCAGAAGCAGCAGTCCCAATGAGGCAGAACCTGGTTGGGGTTAGGGTTAGGGTTGGGTTCAGGGTTGGGTTTGGGTTATTTTTAAGTATGTAGTTATGATGGTTAACGTTATTTAGGTTGTGTTGCTGTATTTGTTGCCTCTTTAGGACATTTTTACTGTCTTTTCCAGAAGCAGCAGTCCCAATGAGGCAGAACCTGGTTAAGGGTTGGGAGTTAGGGTAAGGGTTGGGTTCAGGGTTGGGTTTGGGTTATTTTTAAGTATGTAGTTATGATGGTTAACGTTATTTAGGGTGTGTTGCTGTATTTGTTGCCTCCTTGGGACATTTTTACTGTCTTTTCCAGAAGCAGCAGTCCCAATGGGTTAGGGTTGGGGTTGTGGGTTAGGGTTAGACCGAATGAGTGGAAGTCAGTGCAGTGACCTAACAAGACTAGCTGTGTGTGTGTGTGTGTGCGTGTGTGTGTGTGTGTGTGTGTGTGTGTGCGCGTGTGCATGTGTGTTTGTGATTCAGTGGAGGGGGGGAGGGGTTGCCAGGCTCATTCTTGACACCTTTTTTTTTAGAAGGTGTGTGTGTGTGTGTGTGTGTGTGTGTGTGTGTGTGTGTGTGTGTGTGTGTGTGTGTGTGTGTGTGTGTGTGAAATAATACCCGCTCATTAGGCGAGCGCTGCCTCCTGGTTAATTCATCCCGGGACTGTCACGAGTGTGTGTACGACCCGCGGGTAACACATAAATCACGGGCAGAACCGACCGGTGGAGCGTCGCGCTTCGTGCCCCTAACGCCCGCTGATTTATCAACCAAATTACTGCGAGTCCTGCTCGGCCCCAACACTTTGCCGGGGAAATCACCGACTAACCCCTGAGCGAACCGATTTATTGAAAAGCTGTCCCCCCCCACACACACACACACACACACACACACACACACACACACACACACACACACACACGCACACACCCGCCTGTGTCACTCCACTCATCTCTCACTGACTTAATTAAAATCTATCCCGTTGGCTCGTTGGCATTTATTACAACCGCTGGGCTGATGAAACAAAGACCAGGACGTAAACGCTCACCTTAGACACACAAAGCAAAGAGAGAGGGAGCGACACACAACGCAAACACACAACACACACACACACACAACCCTTAACCATCACAACTAAACACCCAACACTAAACCTTAACCCTTAACTATAACCTAAATCCAATTCTAACCCTAAAACCAGGTCTGAACCCTTTAAAAAACCCTTGTAAATGTATTTTAGTCCCCACACGGACACACTTAGGACACTTAGGACTACACTCTTAGAAATAAGGGTTGCAAAATGGTTCTTCTACAAGGGCTGAGGTTCTACCAGGAACCATTTGCTTCTGAAAAACCCTTTCCTGAATAAAGGGTTTGTCAAGGGTTCTTGGTAACACTAATGGTTCCAGTAAGAACCATTTTGATCCAGAGAACCCTTTAAAAGCCCTTACCTGAATAAAGGGTTTTAGAAGGGGTTCTTGGTTGAACCCTCCAAAAGAGTTCTCCTATGAGGACAAGCCAAAGAACCTTAAGTTTATGAAGGTTTCTACACTCTTAGAAATAAAAGTGCTAAGTAGAACCATGCTCTTCGGCTTGTCCTCATAGGAGAACCCTTTTAGGCTCCAGGTAGAACCTTTTTATAAAGGTTCCACCTGGAACCCTTTTGGAGGGTTCCACCAAAAACCCTTTTATAACCCTTTATTCAGGAAAGGGGTTTTAAAGGGTTCTCTGGATCAAAATGGTTCTTACTGGAACCATTAGTGTTACCAAGAACCCTTGAAAAACCCTTTCTTCGGGAAAGGGTTTTTCAGAAGCAAACGGTTCCAGGTAGAACCTCAGCCCTTGTAGAAGAACACTTTTGGAACCCTTATTTCTAAGAGTGTAGAGCCTTGTTTTGGTCATCTCTTCATTACCTGTGTGTGTGTGTGTGTGTCTTTCATTTCCCCTCTGTGATCTTATTAAAACCCAAAAATAGAAAAGCACAATTGAGGAAGTGGAGAACCTCGTAGGAGAACCTGAGTAGGAACCACAACAACATCGTCGTCGTCAGGAGAACAGAGTGACAGAACACACACATTAGCTGATATTTAAGTTCAGATCCATAAATAGAGTAAAGAGGCACGATATAAAACAAAGTCATCAACGTTAAATCTTATCACTGTTTAATTTAGTGTTCGTGGATGAATGAAAAGTTAGAATCGTGGCTCTAATAATAATGATAATAATAATAATAATAATAATAATAATAATAATAATAATAATAATAATAATAATAATAGTCTTTTAAGGCACAAACATGAATGAAATTATTAATTTTTCGACAGAGAAAAACAACACTGAAGAGAATTGAGCTCCTTCAAAATAAAGCGTATTCATAAGAATAATTTACTTTGAATAAACTTAAATAATTGAGGTTTAAAACTTCAAATGTCGACATAAACAAAATATCATCACACACTTTTGTCACTTTTGTGACATATATTATTTTGTATTATATTATACTATACTTTATTATGTTATAGGTTATTATACTGTATTATATTATACTATACTACACTATATACTATGATACAACTATATCATATTATATTTACTATACTATATTATGCTATATTATACTATACTATACAATACTATACTGCATTGTATTATATTATACTATACTATACTATGTACTATTATACTATATTATATTATACTATACTATATTATACTATATTACACTATATTATATTATATTATATTATACTATACTCTACTATATTATGCTATATTATACTATACTATATGATACTTTACTATATAATATTATACTCTATTATATTATGTTATATTATATTATACTATACTATACTATATTATGGTATATTATATTATGTTATATTATATTATACTATACTGTACTATAGTATATTATGTTATATTATCGTATACTATACTATACTATGTACTATTATACTTTATTATATCATATTGTATTTACTATATTATGTTATATTATACTGTATTTATACTATATTATATTATTCAATCCAATCCAACTTTATTTATAACTCACTTTAAAGACAACCACAGCTGAAACAAAGTGCTGTGCCTATAAATAAAATATACAAACATAAGTTGTCCTTATAGACCTATATGAACATTAACGGTAAGACTAAATAATAATAATAATAATAATAATAATAATAATAAAAATAAAATAAAATGCTGTAGGAAAGTGTTAAAAAGGTCAGAGGTCATGAGTGAAATAGACCTGAGGAGAAGCTTCTTCATAATTAATTGTGCAAATTTGTCGCAATTAAACGAGAATCGCCGCTCTTGAAGAAGTCAATTAGCGCTAATTAATCCCGCCTCTGGAAACGACACCACTTGATTCCTCTGTGCGTTTCCTTCTTCGCTCCTGGAGGTCACCGCCTCCTCTCCTCGTCTCCTTTCCTCGCCTCCTCGTGAGGATTGGAAATGTGGAAATGGTGATGTGATGTGATGGGGAGGAGGAGGAGGAGGAGGAGGTGCGGGTGCAGACGGGGAATGTGGAAGGTGCTAAATTAGCCGGCTGATCCGCGCTCATTGCCGCATACACATCCGTCCATTACCGCGCGGCGGCGGCGGCGCTTTAATATTCCGCGCGTGGCGGCCGCGTCCGCGCCGCAGATTTATCAAACGGGGGAAAATGAATGTGTGATGATCAGTTAAATTGAAAATCAGCGCCGCGGTGACAGGCCGCGCTGACACCTCGGTAATTAGAAAGAAAAATGATGGCGTCCGAATGCGTAATAGAGCAAAAACAATTTACGCAGCAGCAGCGGCGGCGGCTCCTGCGCGCGCGCCCCCCCCGTCTGTCTGTCTGTCTGTCTGTCTTCCCCCCACGCGCCCTAATGATCGCGCGCTCAAATTGAAAATTTCTCCCGCGGATGAAATTGAATTCATAAAGTGTGATGCATGAGCGGCACGCGCGCGGCGGGAGGCCACATACACATACACACACACACACACACACACACTTGATCGATTGGTCGTTTTATGTCGACGCGGCCTCTTCCTCCTCCTCCTCCTCTTCCTCAGGTTTACAGGCCTAAATAAAGCTCTTTTATTTCTCACAATATCATGTACATATATATATATATATAATGTTTTTTTTCTTGTTGTGACAAAGTGAATCTATTACAAATTATTTCTCTTAAAAGGGCGACAATTTCCAAACAAATCATCAAAACGCTTATTTACAGCGAACGAAGACGTGTCGGTTTCGCAAAAAAATAAACATAGAAATATTATTTTGTTTATTCCCTGCTGTCTTTTAAAAACAAACAAACCGGTTATATTGTATAAAGAGGCATAAAAGACACTTTCATTGAACATATTTAACACACATGTAGATGCCTATAATGTTGGTTTTATTTTGAAATATATTTACTGCACATTTGCACTAAATCATCATCATTTAAATGAATTAAAGTGACGCCAACACTGTTATTTATGTTAAGTTACATTTGTATCAATAATAGTCGAGCACTGGCTACTCTGATGTGGTGGGAATTAAAGGGAGGGGGGGGAGGGGCAACTTAGGGCCCCATAAAGGCTTAGGCCGGCCCTGCATAAACGTAAAAAAAAAAATTGTTTTTTGTTCAATACTGATTTACAACCACAGAGGATCAAACCTGTGTTTTTATTTTAGGTAATTAATCGCACTTTTGAAGGTAATTGATTACAGTAACACCTCCTCCTCTTCCTCCTCCTCTTCCTCCTCCTCACTAACGAAAAAAAAGTAGGAAATTCCACAGAGCTCGTGCACGGAACGAGCGATTTAATGTGATTGTTTCGGTCGAAGGGGACGTTTCCCGAGGCCTTATGGGAAAATAATGTCCTTATGAATTAAATAATAGGGTTATTACTTTCATTGATTCTGGCTGTCTGGGAATTTAGTGTTGAGCTTCGGTCTTAACCCTCTCTCTCCCTCTCTCTCTCTCTCTCTCTCTCTCTCTCTCTCTCTCTCTCTCTCTCTCTCTCCCTCTCTAATTATTTTCCCATAAGCCCCCTCTGCTTCCTACAGCGCAAACAGCGCAGAGTCACCGAGCGAAAATTATGTAAATATTATTAAAGGGACTCGGGCACGGAAATTCATTTTAAGGTCGGCGCGGCAAACTAAAGCCTCTGTCCCTCGGATCCTCGTCAATTTATTTGCAAATAAAGGGGGGGGGGGGGGGGGGGGGCGCGGTGACCGGGAGGGAGCGCGGCATATTTAGCCGCGCTGTCAACATAGCGCGGAATTAATGGTTTTAATAATTGGGATTTTCACCGTCCGGGGGAATCGGTGGCGTTTACACTTCGCGAGCTAACGCGGCAGCTAACGCTAACGTGTGAGCGAGCGCGTACGCAAGTCATCCAGTGAGCCCTCATCTCTATACGGAAGCAGATTTGAGTCAATGTTTTCCAATAAAAACAATACAAAATATACACAAATTGCGTTATAAAATAAAAAATAAAAGCGTTTTTTATTTGTTTGAAAATACACTTTCGGAATTTGTGTTTCCTGCTTCACTTGTTCTTTGCTATTCTGACAATGGGCGGGGCCTTAGGAAGCCGCCTGCTGATTGGCCGGAAGTCGTCACGGGTCCCCCCGTTGACATCCAACAAAATAATTGTTAGCATCTAACGTTTATAATCTGACAAATGCTAGATATTTACAATTATTTTGTCAGATTTCGGCAAAATAATCCGACAAAATAATTGTGTTAGCATCTAACGTTTATAATCTGACAAACGTAATATATTAACTATTATTTTGTCGGATTTTGACAAAAAAAAAAAAAAAATCTTGTTAGCATCTAATGTTTATAATCTGACAAACGTTAGATATTTACAATTATTTTGTCGGATTTAAGCAAAATAATCCGACAAAATAATTGTTAGCATCTAACCTTTATAATCTGACAAACGTAAGATATTTACAATTATTTTGTCGGATTTCGATAAAATAATCCGATTAAATTATTGTTAGCATCTAACGTTAATAATCTGACAAACGTTAGATATTTACAATTATTTTGTCAGATTTCGACGGGGGGGAACTTGGGCCCAGTGACGACTTCCAGCCCAAAACTCAGTAGCCAATCAGCAGGCCGCTTCCTAAAGGCCCCGCCCATGGTCGGAACCGCAAAAACACAAAAAAACCATGGCGCAAAGTGAGTCGGAACATACAAAAAGTGTGTTTTTTAAAGTAAGTAAGAAACGGTGATTAAAAATATTTCATTTGCAATTTTTGCATTTTGGTTTTGCTCGATTCAAAATTCGTATTTGTCTCGGAACGACGTGACGACACGTTGTTGCCAAAGCTTCACGTGACAGTAACAATAAGGACACATTAGAGTAACAACGTGTTATTTCGTATGCAGTTTGACAACAGCGTGGTAACAAAGACATAATATGACTGTATCTTACTTTAGCTTAGCTTAGCTAAAGTAATCCGGGAATCGAACCCACAACCTTGGAAGTCGAAAGCCGACTAAATATTTAGGTTTACACAAAAGCTGCAATGAGATTTGACTTCCTGTGGCGACGTTAGCGCTGCGTTTCCATGACGACTGATCGGAAAAAGACACACGCGACGTCACGTTTATGCGCCACGATGCCGCAGTCCAGGCACCGTTTACCAGTTAGCTCCGTTGGCTGCATTAGCTCCTTTTAGCGCCAGTTAGCGTTAGCCTACAGTGGAAGTGGAGCGGTCATGTTTATTAAAGGAAAAAAAACAGCGCTAACAAATAACTAGCGTACCTGTGTGCTGCGTATGTGTGCTTCTGTTTTTAAAGTTTAGCGTCACTTTAGAGGCTCGTTTTTAACAAATCGGGAGTCACGTAAAAACGCGACGTCACGCGCGGCTTTTTCCTTACAGTCGTCATTCATTAGCCGTTAGCGCGCGTTAACACGTTTTAATTGACAGCTCTTACGTATGATTTGTAATTTTCAAATTGAAAATTGCAATTTGACGCGACGCAAATAAGCAAAAGGCGAGGCCGCAATTTCATTTCATTTCATTTTCCTTTTTCTTTTTAATGATTGAAACCATTGAGTTTCTCACCCTTACGTTGACATTTTTGATTGTATCTCACGGTTAAAACTCAACACACACACACACAAATGTGCCAAAGCTTGACTTATAAAAATAAATATATATATATGACCCAAATTGTTCAGTCCAAGTGTTATAAAACAGTGTATAATGAGTTTTATTTGAATAATAAAATCAGGGGGGGGGCAGTGAGCCACGCACTTCCCAGGGTCCACGCCCCCCCCCCTGATTTGAGAATATGTGCTTCCATTTTTCACTTTCTTTCTTTCTTTCTTTCTTTCTTTCTTTATCGGCCCCCAAAAAAAATATTAATATGAGTCCTGGCACATCCCAGTATCTTTATCTGAAACCCCCCGAGGGAGGGGATGGAAGGGGGGGGGTTTGCTGCACGCTCCTATTAGAACAAATGACGAGGGGGCCCGGGCGCTGCTTTTGTAAGGCAGGCGCAGGCTCAGGCGGGCGGGCGGGCGTGTGTGCGCGCCTGTCCTATTATGTGCGACACATGATCAATAGGGCGATAACGCGGCGACATCAATATAAGCGACAGAACAATGAGGGATATCATCGAACATCTATCTTAATATAGCCGACTACAAGGGGCCGTCTGACAACCGAGAGGCAGCTCATGAAAATTCCGCCCCACGAATCTGCCGCCACCATCTCCTCCTCCCTCCTCCTCAATAGTCTGTGCACACACACACACACACACACACACACTCATGCATGCACGTGCACGCCAGTGCAGCTGGCGCGGGCTATTATTTTCCCATTTCAATTTGACACCCCTGCCTTTCATGCTAATTCTATTATTGTAGGAAGTTTATGTGATTCCATATCACTAGAAATCGGTAATGTCTAATAACCCTTTGGGCTGGGAGTGTGTGTGTGTGTGTGTGTTGTTGGGGGGGGGGGGGGCTATTGCAGTGCCTGGGGCCCCCCACGGCAGCCAGTGGGAAAATAATTACTTTCATATCAAAACTCAGCAGGAGGCGGCCGGGGTCCTGCAGCCCCCGCGGCCACTAACCTCATTCCGGCTCCGGCCTTTTCAAATGAATAAATTTGTTAAAGCAATAAATACAAACACAGAGAAGACGGGACTTGAGCCGCAGCTCCGCAGAGGAGGAAGAGAAAAAAGAGGGATTTATCTGCTGTAACGGCGGCACGAAGAACACTCCTACAGCCGCCGCCGCCGCCGCCGTGATCCACAGCAACCTCCCCCCCTGTTGGGTATTTATTGGTTTCACCCCCTCCCTCCTCATCCATCCATCCATCGGCGGTGTCCGTGAAGACAGCGATTCAATTTAAGCAATAACTTTATTTATTTATCAAAATGTTTACATATAAATATCATTTTTTTTTTTTCTCGCTTTTACAATATCTGAGGATTTTCGTTGTTGTTTTTGTCGCCTACGTTTTTTTTGTTTTGTTACAAGTTGGTCAAAATAAAAGCAGCTGATTCTCAAAAGGTTTTTGAAGGAGAAGGAGGAGGAAGAGGGCGGCATCGTTTGGATCGTTCTGATTTCAAAAATAGACGTTTCCTGATTTCCTGATATGTGTCTCGGCAAGAGCTTTGGGAATGTTCTGTGAGTGCGTGCGAGCAGTAGCGTTCCTGCTCCTTTTGTTTGTGTTTGTGTTTGTGTTTGCGCTCCTCGCCACACAAGTGTTAGTCCATATCCACGTCCTCGCCGTCTGTTCCGGGTGTTTCTCGACAGTCTGTGTTTGCCCGGAGACGCTCGGGGAGGCCCGGAGACGACGAGGACGACGGCGGCGGTGGCGGCGACACTCGCTCCTCCTTCGCACACATCTCTGCCTCCAACGCCGACGCCTCGTCCTCCTCCGTCCTGTCCTCGCTCAGCCTGGACCGATCGTGCTCCTCCTCGTCCTCCTCCTCCTCCTCCTCGCCGTCTCCCGCCCTATTGCTAGCGTGATTGTGACGATCCGAGTCCAGATGCTCGGCGGAAAACCCGGAGAGGTCGGAGGGAGCCGGGCTCCTGACGTTGTCCTGACACGACGTGGCCTTCAGGGCCGCCTGGGGCACCAGGAAGCCCAGGGGCTGATGGGTGATGGGGTAAAGCAGGAAGTGACCTTTGCCCACCAGCGTCCTCTGACTGGGCAGCGAGGGGAAGTCCAGCAGGGCCTTGCGTCGCGGCGTGGCGTCCGAGAGGAGGCTCTCCACGCTGAACGGGTTCCTCTTCTGCGGCGCGCACGAGCGCGGGCCGTCCGGGCCGGAGCCGGGCGTGCCGCCGGGCGAGACCTGCTCCGCTTCGTCCCCCGCCGTTCTTTGGTTTTGTTGGCCGAAGTCGTCGTGTCTGGTTCGGTCGCAGCCCGATTCGGTGGTTCGGCGTCGCCCGGCTCCGTCGGTCGTCGTCGTCGCCGCCGCCGCCGCCGGCTGCTCGCTGTCGGTGAACTGGGAGACGCCGCTGTCGCTCTCGGAGCCGCCCGGCGTGTGGAAGCTGTCGCCCGCCAGCAGCTTGTTCTGCGACTTCAGCAGCTTCCGCTCCTGCTTCCGCCGCTTCTTCTCGGCGCGCTCGCGGTCGCGCCGCGCGATCTCCTCGGGGTCCATGGGCTCGCCGCTGCACGTGGTCGGGTGGGAGTTGTGCGCCGGCCGCCCCGGGCCCTTCTTCGTGTTCTCCTTCTTCCTCCATTTGGCGCGGCGGTTTTGGAACCACACCTGGACACACGGGGGCAACACATGAGCACACTTCCTGTTCAGCCCCGGCCATTTTGTTGGGTCAATGAATCTTGATTATTATTATTTATCTTTGAGGCCTTTTCTATACAAGTGGAAAACTGGCAACATACACTGGCGTTCAAAAGTTTGGGGTCACTTAGAAATGACCTTATTTTTGAAGGAAAATCACTTTTTTTTCAATGAATATAACATTAAATTAAATTAAATCAGAAATACACTCGACTATAAACCACTATTCTAGCTGCAAACGTCTGGTTTTTAATGGAATATGTACATATGTGTATAGAGGCCCATTTACAGTGTTCTAATGGTACATTGTGTTTGCTAATAGCATTAGAAGGCTATTGGAAGATTAGAAAACCCTTGAAAAAACAGTTTTATTTGGAATAAAAATCATTATTTCTAATCTTGTCAATGCCTAGACTATATTTTCTATTAATTTTGCAACTTTTTTGATGAATAAAAGTCTGACCTTTAACGGAAAACACGACAAAAATGTGCATAGGTGATGCCAAACGTTTGAACGCTAGTGTGTAAGAAATTTTTTTTTGTCAAATTCATGGATTAAATGTTATTTTATTATGAAATAGGAAATGTGTTCTTCCGTGGCTGGAATAAACCACACACAATAATAATAATAATAATAATAATAAATGAAAATCCCTGTAATTAGCAATGAATCGATTAATCAAACGTGTCATAGATTAGTCCATTCTGCTCTTTTTTTAAGGGAGACTCGGTGTGAGGTGTGTCTTATATTTAGTTCCAGCTTCCCCCGAAATCTAATTAAATCAGTGGAGATGGCTCCTCCAGACAAAATGTGTGTTTGTGTGTGTGTGCGTGCGCGTGCCTGTGTGTGTGTGTGTCCAAAAAAAGACAACCCCATGGGCCCAGAGCAGACCTCACACCTGCCAGGAGCAAACGGATAAATAAATCCGTGTCACAGCCTTTTATCAGATGAGGAGAAAACCAGCCTGAGCTCATAAAAACACTGTCCTCCTCCTTCCTCCTTCCTCCTCCACGGCTGCTGCGTTAAACACCACGCACGGGTCACGCGTGGAACCAGCTGACGCACAGATGCGCGCGCGTTAATTACCAAATGAACTCCAATAAGCAGCTCCCACCGATTAAGACTTAATTGCAGCGCAGCGAAATCAACCGCAAGCCTCCGCGCGTCTTTGTGCGTTTATTATTTGACCCGGCCTCAGAGCGCACTGTGCCCGGCCTCAGAGCGCACTGTGCCCGGCCTCAGAGCGCACTGTGCCCGCGGCCTCAGAGCCGACGATCCACGAGAAACAAAAACACACAAACCGTCAGTTGCGCTGCCCTGTGAAAATGTAAATGTCGGTTTCTATCTTTGCTGCGCAAACCTGGTGATAAGGCGGCGTTAAGCGGCTTGAGAGAGAACAATAATCTGAGGTTTAGGAAGATGAGCTCCAGACACACAATAACCCGCCAATACATGTTCAACACACCAGATTATATGGGCCAAATAATTTACCCTTATTATAATAATATTTTTTCATTATTAAAAAAAATATATATTATTAACCTCTAATTGGAAAAGGTGTAGTTTTTAATTTATATATATTTTTTATAACACAAATATATTTTTTATTATCTGTTGAAATAGCTACAAAATAGATATTCCTAAAATAGTTGTCCTATCACCTTTATTTATTTTTTTAATGACAAATAATAATCGTAAACATGGGCACAGCCACGTTCTGAGTGGTAAAAGTTAATATGTTAATATAAATAAAGAAAAAGTGAAGGGAACAGAGCAGCTCTCCCTTGTTTTTATGAAGCCATAAATCAATAGTTTGCCTCCATGCATAATTCAAAACAGAGTCTTTATTGACGCTCTGATAATTGACAAATCTCAGCGAGGGGCAGCACAAAGTTATTATTATTATTAGGACATCATCAATTAATACTACTATTGTTATTATTATTATTTTATATTTTTTATATTTTTTATAATTAAGCGTGAAACGAAAACTGAATTGTCACCACAGGATTTCTACACAAAAAAAACAAATAATTAAATTAATTAATTATTATGGGACTCTTTTTTTTTTTTTTTTTTTTACCTGAACCCTGGACTCCACGAGGTCAAGCCTGAGCGCGAGCGCCTCGCGCATGAACACATCTGGATAGTGACTCTCGTTGAACGCTTTCTCCAGCTCCTCCAGCTGCCACCCGGTGAAGTTAGTCCGCGTGCGTCTCCGTTTACAACCGGGACCGTCCTTATCCGGGTCCCCGGGATCTGTGTGTGTGTGTGTGTGTACGTGCGTGTGCGTGTGCGTGTGCGTGTGTGTGTGTGTGTGTGTGTGTGTGAGATAGGGAGAGAGAGAGAGAGAGGGGGATTCACTCTACAAAGCTGAATTTGCTTGTAAAAACAGTCAATTTATGTCAAAATCGGCGTCAGCTGCCTGTTTTTTCTTCATTATTTTTTTCAAAAACATTTGCTACAACTTCGTCGGATGACGCCACAAAATTCGGCCTTTTAAAAAAACTATTTAAAAAATCCTCTATATTTAATATTTGACTTTGATTCGGTACATCCTGCAGAAATACGTTTCTCTGCACATCCTGAATGACGAAATTGTACTTTTGTTTTTGGATTGGAACATAAACTTTTTAAATAAAACATATTAATATACATATATATATATATATGTTTATATATAACAAATACAAACTTTTAAACATAATTGAATCTGCTGTCAGTGGCCCAAACATGTGTGCATTTTATCACCAAAGGCCACAAAAACAATGTTTACAATACATCTATACATTATTAATATATAATATACATATATATATATTATATAGTATATTAAAGAGCTTACCTGAGAGTTTGAACTGCGGGCTGTCGGCGGACAGCAGCGCGTTACTGACCACAGAGGCCGAGCAAGAGCCGTTAAGTAATCCGTCTATCGAGAAGGGCACGACGGCCGCGGACTGCAGCTGGTGCCCGCCGGCGAGCTCGAAGGCGTGCTGGTGCGCGTGGTGGTGGTGGTGGTGCGGATGGTGGTGCGGATGGTGGTGGCTGTGGTGGTGGTGATGCGAGCCCCCGAGCGGGTACGGGAAGCCCACCAGCCCGCCCAAGGAGCCTCCGAACGCGGCGTGGGGATGCTCGAGTACCCGACTGTCCATGGTCGCCCGGGCTGCAGCGGCGGGGCCGAAGTGACGACGCAGAGGGGGAGTCAGTGTGGCTGAACATGCAGTCCGTGCGCGGAGGAGTCAGGGAGAGGAGGAAGAGGAGGAGGAGGAGGAGGAGGAGGAGGAGGAGCGGGAGGAGGAGGAGAGGGAGCCCGGGCAAGGCAGCCGTCTCACGCGGCCACCGCGCGCTTTCAAAAACAGCCTCGAGAGAAGCGGCGGAGAAGCGGGGCTGCGCGAGGGTGTGTGATGCGTTCACGGTCCAGCCGAGGTGTCAACCCCGAGCTCTTTCTCTGCGCGAGATCTCCCCACCTCACAATACCTCCTCCTCCTCATTAGGACTCCTCCATCTGCACGCGGGGGCCAATGAGAAACCTTAATCGCCCTGTGACGTCAGAGGCGCGGTTAATGGGGTAGGAAGACGGAGCGCGAGGTAAAACCATGAGGGAGGGAGTGAGGGAGTGAGGGGTTTGTGTTTGTGTCCGATCGATCGTTAATTACACCTGACGCTGCTTTAATTCACCGCTGTCAAAACAGCGAGGCTGAGGAAGACGCATCGATACACGGCCGATAAAGTCTGTCCCCGCTCCACCAAGTCATTTAAGTATGGAAGCCCAAACATAGCAGATACAGAGTCATATTTATGAGACAGAAAGTCATAATTATGAGATAAAAAAGTCGAAATTATGACATAATTGTTAATTACTCATTCATATTTATGAGATGGTTTCTCATATTTTCGACTTTTTTATCTCATAATTTCGACTTTTTAATCTCATAATTTCGACTTTTTATCTCATTATTATGACTTTTTATTTCATAATTTAGACTTTTTATCTCATAATTTAGACTTTTTAATCTCATAATTTAGACTTTTTATCTTATAATTTCGACTTTTTATCTCATTATTATGACTTTTTATCTCATGATTTCGACTTTTTATCTCATAATTTCGACATTTTACCTCATAATTATGACTTTTTATCTCATAATTTCGACTTAATATCTCATTATTATGACTTTTTATCTCATAATTTCGACTTTTTTATCTCATAATTATGACCTTTTATCTCATAATTTCGACATAATATCTCATAATTATGACTTTTTATCTCATAATTTCGACTTAATATCTCATTATTATGACTTTTTATCTCATAATTTCGACTTTTTATCTCATAATTCCGACTTTTCATCTCATAATTATGACTTTTTATCTCATAATTTCGACTTTTTATCTCATAATTATGACTTTCTGTCTCATAATTTTGAGCTATATTTTTCCCAGAAACGGGCTTCCATATTTAAGAAATCCCTTAAAATAAAGTTTTGGGGTTTTTTTTAACAAAAAAAAATGGTAATTAATGCAATGAATCATTTGTCCCGTACAACAGCGTTCGGGTTGCCAGATCTGATGTCTTTATCTGCAAAAACAGTGCCATAAAAAGAAGGATAAAATGTTGTTTTCATCATTTCAGTGATCAGTTTGACCACCTTTTATATATTATTATCAATAAGAGCGTTTACACTAATGTTTCTAACTTCACAGAAACACACCTGAAACGTTCACATGTCCAAACTTACCGTTTAACTTAAAAACCTCCTGTGACATACCATAATAAGTCTTCAGTGGACGATATCAGTGCCATGATGTCACATGTTAATAAACACCATTAGCTCATAACAGCTTCAGCACCTTAAACTCTTTATAAATGATCCACAGACGGCGGTTTTAACAAGAAGCAGCAATGCTTCTTTCTCCTTGTGCACGTGCGTGTGTGCGCGTGCGTGCGTGCGTGCACGTGCACGTGCATGCGTGTGCGTGTCGTGTTTTACAGGAGGCATTCAAGGCCACATTGATCCAATAACAGAGCCTTTATCATCCCCCTTTTTCCTGAGCTGTCACATTGCATTTCAGACTACAAGCCTCCCTCCATCTCTCAGGGACCCCTGCACACACACACACATACACACACACACACACACGCACACGCACACGCACACGCACACGCACACGCACACGCACACGCACACGCACACGCACACACACACACAGGTTTGTCCAGCTATTCTTTTAAGTACTCTGCGTTGACTTCCGTGTATATATGTATATATGCGTATATACATATATATGTATGTGTATAATATCATATATATGATACATATACATATATATGTATCATATATACATATATGTATAGATATTTAGATGTGTGTATATATATATGTGTGTATGTATATGTATATAGGTACATACCTAAATGCATATACATACACATGTGTGTATGTGCATATATATATATGCACAATATCATATATGATACATATACAAATATATGTATCATATATATATACATATATGTGTGTTTGTATGTATATATATACACACACATACATATATGTATCATATATGATACATAAACAAATATATGTATCATATATATACATATATGTGTGTATGTATGTGTATATATATATACACATACATATATACATATATGTATCATATATATATGATACATATATGTATCATATCATATGTATCATATAAATATATATGTATCATATATATATATGTATTATTATTATTATTATTTTCTGTAAAGTGTACGTCTTCTTCTTCTGTTTTTGGTGTTCCCGTTACAGCGCCGCCTACAGGCCCGGCATGTGCACTGCACGCCGTTTTTTGGTTTCCCGTTTCCCGTCCCCGTCTGGACGTCTGCGGTCGTGGCTGTTTGGCGACGACGTGATTAGCTTGCGCGCGCGGGGGGGGGGGGGGGGGGTGGGGGGTCTCGGGCTGAAGTGTGCTTTAGTAAATGAAAGGTTTTGGAAATTCGCAATTCGCACGGCGCAAGCCACAGGCCAAGAGCGAGCGAGCGAGTGTCCAGGTGGACATCTTTGAAGGAGAGAGAGAGAGAGAGAGAGAGAGAGAGAGAGAGAGAGAGAGATTACGTATACATATAAATCGTAAACGGTGTCGCGGGGGCCAGATCTCGCCCGAGGCGGTGACTGCTTCATTTTGTGTTAAATTTCTTGACAGAAAGCCACCCGCGTGCTGGTGAATACTGAATGGTAATCAGAGCTGCTTGAATAAGTGGCCCCCCCCCAACCCCCAACCCCCCCCCCCCCACACACACACACACACACACACACACACACATGCCCTCCCTCTTCCATTACTGTGAATTAATTCGACTTTATTTATCCAATTTCTGGAGCTGACAGAATGTTAATTTGAGTGGAGGTTTTTCTCTCTCTCTCTCTCTCTCTCTCTCTCCCTTGGCCGCCCTGACCCCCGCAGCACCTCGCGATCGCCGTGTTGTAATAACCCCCGAATCTTTTCGGCGGAAGCCGGCGATAATTGTTACCTTATTAGCATGTAAATTGTTTAATTAATATTATTACGAAGAGGCGCATAATCCCCGCCCGTTACTTGACCCCGGGAGTCTGTGCACACAAGCCGGCTTTTCAGCTTTTTCAACGTCTATACTCTTTAATGTCAGCCGGTGGTCGAGCTTCTTCAATCTTAGCACTCGAGAGGCTCTTTTGATGCACTTATCTTTCTCTATATATCCTTTTAATTTCTCTGATGTGTGTTTATTTTATTTTTTTTTCTCCATTTCTGAACATCCTTCATGTCATTTTCTTTCTTTCTTTCTTTCTTTTTTGTGTTTTCCTGGTGGCTGAGCCGAGCCAAACGCATGCAGAGCTCGGTGAAAAGCAGCCCTTGACATGAGGTCCTGAGAGACCGCAGCATTTAAATTCGCTTTTCTTCCTCCACCCCCCCTTTTTTTTCCTGGGCACGAGTGACATTGTCAGATGCTCGCTTTAATTAACTTGATAATAATATGGGCGACACTCGTGCAGGCCAGGGTTCGGCTTGCCTCGCCTCCAGCCTCCTCCTCCTCCTCCTCCTCCTCCTCCTCAGTCTCTGAACAGGCAACACAACAAAAACCCACATTTAAAGAGCGGAGAAAAGCTCATCAAAACAAGAATATCGCTCCCCGCTGAAGCGAAGCGAAAGCGACGGCGTCTGAGCTGTAATCTCAGACCAATATCACAGGGATTAACGGCCAAGTTAACTTTATTTACTTTGGTCAAAATATTAAAAAGGGACACGTCCGTTAATCTGAGGCTGTTTTCAATGTTTGTTGCAGTGTGTGGAATAGTCTAGATTAGGAGGGAAAAAAAACAGGATTTGATGTTTTTGGCCCAGGATTAAAATGCAGACACGAAAAAAACGTTACTCGCTGACCCCTGGTGTCGAGCGTTGTCGTTCTCAACTCGGAGGGCGAACGCTTACTCCGAACCTGTAGGGGGAGCTCTGTAGAGTTAAAGAGGAGCGAGTAAAAGGTGACCAGACTTTCAAAGCTCTGCTGTTAATGTCTAAAATGAGAATAATAATTCCTTATATGCGTATATATATATATGTAAATGCATAAAAATTGCAGTGGGGATAATAAACAATTCCTTATATGGGTATATATATACATATACATATATATATATATATATATATATATATATATACACATACGTATACATATATATATACATATGTGTGTGTATATATATATATACATATAATACAAAATGCATTTTTTTGTCTGCTTATGTGTTGTTGAGTCAAAATTGGGATTAATTTTATATTTATTTATATATATATTTATATTTATTTATATATATACATATATGTATATATATATATATGTATGTGTGTATATATAGCTCTGTTGTAAATGTCTAAAAATTGCAGTGGGAATAATAAACAATTCCTTATGTGTATATATATATACATATATACGTATATATGTATATGTAAATATATACGTAAATATATATGTGTATATATATACATACACATATGTATGTATATATGTGTATGTATATATATACATATGTATAATACAATATATATGTATATATATATACATACACATATGTATGTATATATATACATATGTATAATACAATATTTATGTATATATATACATACACATATGTATGTTTATATGTTTATATATATATATAATACAAAATTCATTTTATATTATATATAAATATACCATCGTATATTTGCTGGAGTTGTGATAATTGTGCCGAAGTCACAAAATGGACAATTTTTCTTCTGGTTTTGTCCAAACTTTGAAATATTTCACAAATTAAATCCAATTTCTTTTTTAAACATTTAGTACTTTTTGCTCAGCTGTGTTTATATAGTTAAAAAAGCAGATACAAGACAATCTTATAGTGCATATCCTTATACATGTTTTAAAAAAGCAGCCTAAATGACCCTGTGGTTGGAAAACCCTTGGTAGTTTAACACCAATAAAGCACAAAAAGCTTAAAGATTAAAGAAAATCAAAGATTGAAATAAAATCCTATAAATAAAGTCCTCGGTGCAGCGCGGTCGTTCCACAGGTGAAGGGGACGCACTTCCTGCCGCCTCATCGATCTGAAGACGACGCCCCAATTTGCGTCCACCATACGGACACGAAAACAAAACACGCGAGAACGTTCGAGACGAAAAGAATCAGTCGCTGCCGTAAAAATAAAGCCGCGTCCCGACGAGTTCCTGCTCAGAATCAGAATCCCACAGAACCTCCTGAGAGACGGAAATCAAGTCGTATTTATTCTTTAATTGGCAAACTAAGGTGAAGCGTCGGACGAGTTAATTACTCAATTACCGAGCGCGAGTTAATTTTTAACCACCTGAAATGAAGTCAGTCATTATTTAGTCGTTTGGTTGATAATTAAGTGTCTAATCTAAATTAATTGTTGGGACTGAGGCTGCTGTTTCGATCCGCCGGTGCACTTTGTGCCGCCTTAACGCCGCAAAACTAGATGCTATTCCAATTAAAAAGTGAAAGGCTTTAATGTATTGATGTTTGCCGCGTTTTTTTTTTGGTTTTTTTTACCCCACAAATCATTTTCCTGACACGTAATGGAAGCTTTGATAATTTAGAGAAGAAAAGAGCCATTTCCAGATAAGTGTGATTTAGCTCCGTCCCTAATTAAAAACTCCCCCCCCCCCCCCCTTATACTTCACTTAATCATCAGAGTATTTGTGCCTCAGAAAAAGTATTTGGAGGAAATTCAAACAATAATGGAGTTTTTAGAGTTTTTTTGATAGATTAATCATCCTTTTATAACAGAAAAAGTCCAATGAAAGGAGTCCATTTAAATGACCAACAAAGACGCACTATATATAATAAGGACCAATTCCAATTCCTATCTTAACCCTCAATCTTAACCCTCAAAACCAAGTGTTGAGGGTTATTTTGTCACTTAGAAAATGGGACACCAACTTAAATGCAGATACGTCTTCAGACTGTAGGGGGCAGAATAACGCCAAAGCTGCGTCCAGTCTGTCAACTCCAAAAAAAGAAGAAGAAGAACACATTTACGTCAGGATTATTTATTACGATCCATATTCAGCTGACAGTTAGCACACACCACGGCTAATTGAAAAGCTAACGATAGCAAAACGATAGCTTGTCCCGCAACCGGCCGGCTATTGACAAAAGATCGTAAAATAAAAAAATAAACGTTACGCAAAACAATGACGTCAGTAATCCATAATATGGGCCTAAACTAAGATAATACAATGGTTTTCATCGTTTTTTTATCTCTATTAACAAAGAAAATACTTCATTCGTAGCGTACTTGCTTCGCCGCTTTCGGCGTCCATCTTTGTTTTGTCAAAACACGCAATGCATTCTGGGTGGTCTCGGAAAAATCTCAATATTGAGGGCGATGCAGCCCTTAAACTCGGCCCTCGACTTAATTTTTCTGAGAATCGGGACAGCACTTAGCACTAGAGGGCGCCCTCATTTTTGAGATTGAGGGTTAAGTAAGGAATTGGAATTCACCATTAGACGTGTAACAACAATTTTAATATAATATAGAAATATGATTAAAAAAAAATAAATTATATCAGATCATCTGGAGCAAGGTTATTCAACTTAAGGCCCGGGGTCCAGAACCGGCCCTTCGAGCAATTTGGACCGGCCCGTGGGCCATTAGCCCATAAATAATGAATGTATTATTACAAAGCCAATAAAACCGTAGCTTCCCCTGTTTCTGGCACTTTGCGACACTTTTTGGTAAATACTAGTACAGCTGTAACTGTACGCAGCCTATGTATGTACCAGAATATGGCCAACCGTAGCAATTGTACCTGAATATTATTGATACTGTTACTGATATTTCAGCAAAAATATTGGCCTATTGTGGCCATTGCACATTAATGTTGTTTATATTTTAATTTTGTAAGCGCCAATTGTGACTGTTATACCCAAATGTTGGTGGTAACTATAACCTTTTTGCACTGTACGCAAATTTGGTGGTTTTGTTACTTACCTTTTTTGCACAAAACTAATGTATTTATTAACATTTTGTATGCAACACAAAATACTAGTACAGGGGTTGACCGGCCCACTGGCTGGACAGCCTTCCGAAAAGCTGGCCCCTGCGGAAATGTTAGTTGAATCGCCCCGATCTGGAGCGATAACTCCATTTCAATTCAAAGTGACTCACTAAAATGAGCTTTTCGGTGCTTGAAAGAGCCCAAAATGCCATTTTAATTGTTATCAGTGAGTTGGATCAGCCCACACTTTCTTTATCTTTTCCCTCCTGCTCAACCTTCTTCTTCTTCTTCTTCTTCTTCTTCTTCTTCTTCTCTTTCTTTGGTTGTCTTGGCACAAGCCGCACGGAAATAGACATAATTAACCCCCCCCCCCTCACACACACACACACACACACACCCCACTGGGATATCCACTATGCAAATTAACATTTTCAAGATATAGTAATGATATCGTTTGAGAAAGGGCGACACCAGTTTTTCACGCGGCGAAATTGGAAGTGTTTGCGTTTTACATTTCGGGGGCCGCGCTCTATCAATACTAATAATGTGTGTGTGTGTGTGTGTGTGGGGGGGGTGTGTGTGTGTGTGTGTGGGGGGGGGGGGGGGTACAAATGGGAACAAATGCCCAGATCTGATGGGCACAGAGAGAAAGAATGGATCTGCCTATTTGGCCACTGGCGGGCTACTGGAGCCCAACAAAACCATCTGCTGTAGCAGAGAAACAGTGGAGGGCTAGAATGAAGGAAGAGAAAGCCACCTCCCCTCCCCTAACCCTCCCCTAACCCTCCCCTAACCCTCCCCTAACCCTCCCCTAACCACCCTCCATCCTCCTCCCCCTCCCTCCCGATAGAGCTCAGCTTAAAGCCACTCTGTAAACGAGCGAAGATGTTTTAATTAGGCGGCAAGTTCGTGCCCGTCTCATTTAAATCACTTTAATGAATATCTGAAGAGTCTGAAGGGCCTGGAATAAAAGAACTGAAGCCTTTTTTTTTTTTTAAACAAAAGCCGTTTTTGTCTTCTCATCTCGCCATAACCCGCGTCTCCTAACCCTAAAGTCTTGTTAGTATCTGAGTCATAGAACATATTCTGCTATATTTATTTAATAGCTTACATGCAGGTAAGGACTATAGATATTAGGCTGGAACATGGAGTTTGAGGATAATGTAGCAGGGGCAATTAGCCCCTCGTACAGGGTCTTCCAAAGCAAATTGGTCCTTTAGGTGAGCGGCCAGACAAAGCAGGACCCCCACGTTGAAGATACCCAAGGAGCCAGGCCTGCGGAATGGCCTGTTGCCCTGTGGCCTTATGGCCGGGCCTTCGTCCACGCGGGGGCCTGGTCGCGTCCAGCTCGCAGCAGAGACATGGGGTCCGTCCTCCAGCTGGAAAAAAAAACCAAAGGGGGTCCATTACTGCAGCGTGGATTGGGTTAGCAGATCTCTGGTTGCTGAACGGGCTTTTGGGACATGAACTGGGGAAAAGAGCCGAACCTTGTACATGAGGCTTGTAGCTCCGACCCTCTGCCTGTACACCAGAGTTTACCTCAGTAGACAAGAGGGTTGGGAAAACAGATCTTGATGTGAGAGGGGTGTGATTGTAAGGAACAACCTACCCGATCCAGTGTTCAGTCGTTGGAGTTCTTTGCTATAGTCACAGTTGTCCATAAGTGCACTGGTACAAGGTCTTCCAAAGTAAATTAGACCTTTCGTTGAGTGGCCAGACAAAGAACGACCCCCACGATGAAGATACCCAAGGACCTCCCTTTACCTCAGTAGACAAAAGGGTTGCTTCCCTACGTCTACGGGTTGGGGGAACGGGTCTTGGCGGTTGTTTGCACCGTACCTGTCCTTTTTAGAGTCCTCGGGACGGATGCTGTAGAGCGCCCTAACTTTGAATTCCATCGTTTGCTTGGGTCTCATATGGGCAATTACAATATGAGAGGGGTGTGATTGGAAGGAACAGCCTACCCGATCCGAACCAGAGCAGTGTTTATTTGTTGGTCTTCTTTGCTATAGTCACAGTTGTCCATAAGTACACTGGTACAGGGTCTTCCAAAGTAAATTAGACCTTTAGTTGAGTGGCCAGACAAAGAAGGACCCCCATGATGAAGATACCCAAGGACCTCCCCTTACCTCAGTGGACTAAAGGGTTGCTTCCCTACATCTACAGGTTGGGGGAACGGGTCTTGACGGTTGTTTGCACCGTAAGTGCACTGGTACAGTGTCTTCCAAAGTAAATTAGTCCTTTTGTTGAGTGGCCAGACAAAGAAGGACCCCCATGATGAAGATACTCAAGGACCTCCCCTTACCTCAGGGTTGCTTCCCTACGTCTACAGGTCGGGGAAACGGGTCTTGAGCAATTACAATGTGAGAGGTTTGTGATTGGAAGGAACAGCCTACCCGATCCGAACCAGAGCAGTGGTCAGTTGTTGGATATCTTTGCTATAGTCAATTAGTCCCTTCGTTGAGTGGCCAGACAAAGAAGGACCCCCATGATGAAGATAGCCAAGGACCTCCCCTTACCACAGTGGACTAAAAGTTTGTGATTGGAAGGAACAGCCTACCCGATCCAGACCAGAGCAGTGTTTAGTTGTTGGCCATCTTTGCTATCGTCACAGTCGTCCATAATTGAGGAACCAAGGGCACCAGGACGTCCTAGAGGTCGTAGGTCAGCGACGGACTTCATACGTCTGTCGTCTGATCTACGGCCAAGTTTTGCACACTCCGATCACCGCCATGCTACGGTACATCACTCAGGGGGCGGGTCCTCTTCCATGGGGTCAGCGATTTTGTACCTTCATGCTTGCGCAGTAGCCCCAAAATGGGCACATTGGCTCTGTGGAGGTTCTGTTTATGTGATTACGCTACCTTAAGACCAACACAGCTGCTAATGCACTTGGACGAGGGAAAGTGAGGCTATAAATATATCCAGTTGCTTACGATACACAGAGTTAAACTTTAAATCTCAAAACACTGGAGCTGCCAAAAAAAAACAACAACCCTGAAATGTCATTCAAATTAGAAGCTAATTAACTTTTTAGGGAACGGACACAAAACAGATTTCGTAGTCATTTGAAATATTAGAATGTATTAATAATACCATAACCTTTATGTCGAAATTTAGCTCGGACTGAAACTACTGTATATCAATGAAAGCACAGCGGACGACTGTGGAGCTTATTAACCTTAATCACTACTGTAGATTTAGCGTTATTTGGCGGAACGGCGGCGCAAATTAACGGCCACTCGACGCCTCTTTCACTGTGAAATGAGAGTTGGGCTCTCTTAATTAAACACAACACAATGTTGTAGCCGTGTTTCTCGCACGTGTGTGTGTGTGTGTGTGTGGTGTGGTGTTGTGTTGTGTTGCGTTTTATTTATTTGTTTTTTTACGGCCGCAGACGGCATGTGGCCGATGTGGCGCGCGGCCAAAGTGACGGGACAGTTTAATGCTCGGAGAATATCAGTCAGTCAGAGCAAATAATAATTTCACATAAACTGCCAGTTTCACCAAGCACAGCCTTAATGATACCCTCCGGAATATCCCATCCCAACATATGCCTAATTGTTTACAACTGCTTGTTTACATAAATACAAAATGCTACATGGGAGGAGGGATTGGTGGGGAGGGGGGTGGTGGTTGTGAGGAGGACGGGGGGGGGGGGGTTTATAGAGTCAGTACACTATCAGACAGAGCCGCGGAATTAATAACAATTTGTGGCAGATAATTACTTATCAATTAAAGCTGTTATCCTGCCTAATTAGGCAACGTTCATTAAATCCAGCCAATTTAAACCTTAATCAAAGTTAGCAGGGCCTGACAGCAGAGGGACGCGGACAGTCGGTGGAGGAGCGCCCCCCTGTGGAGGAGAGGGGTCCTGCAGTGCGTGTGTGTGTGTGAAGTTTTATTTATTTATTTATTTATTTATATAGAAAAGTTTCTGCAAAGAAGAGGGTGCGACGAGACGAGACAAAATAAGGCAAAATAATTGATTTTCTTTCATTATACATTAATATTTTTATTATTATTATTATTATTATTGCAGTTGTTTGGTTTGTTCCAGAGCGATTATTATTTATTAATATACATACATGCAATTATATATAAATAATAATAATAATTATTATTATTATTATCTTTGAATGATGTGAATTAGTGAACAAATAATTATGGAGAGTGTGACCAAACGTACGTGGACGGGGATAATTATAAAATTGTTTAGTGACGCACGGTTAATAACAAAGTAATTGAAATCGTGACAAAACCTAATGCAATATCCAAATTGAAAGCTTTATTTATATATATATGTATATATATATATATGTTAGTCCCCACACACGTCACCTGTTCTGCATAACACACACTATGTGATATTATCTTATTTACTATATCACATTTATATTGTAATTAATAGAATAGTTTAAATAAATAATATTTATTTAAAAACAAAAATATATCATGAAGTAAATGTGTATATATATATGTGTATATATATATATATATATATATATATTTATATATATTGGTTTTATTACAATTTCAATTATTTCGTTACTTTTTTTATTATATTTATTATAATAATTATTATATAATATTTATTTATTATAATTATTATTATCAGGCATGTACTTACAGAAGTACATTTGATATATACATATATATATATACTTAAAGTTTAAGCTTTTTATATATGTGTGTGTGTGTGTGTGTGTAGAGGTGTCTGTTATTATAAGTATAATAATAGTAGCATAAATAGTATATGTTTATTATTTATTATTACTATTACTAGTCAAATTATCCTTATAATTAATATTAAAGTTAGACACTGGTGTATGAGATAAGAGAACTGCAGCCAGTTTACACACTTTAACACAATATATTTTAATTCTGTGCGTTAAATCTTTATCTCCAAAAGTCACTACTTAAAAAAAAAAAAAAAATGATGAGGGAAAGAATCATAAAGTGACTTTTCCACCGATGATTATTATTCATGTGAAACTTAAAGAAAGAGAAAAAACAACAACAACAACATTGACACTATTGACAATAGCAGCAGATTTAACACCATGTGCCCTTTGTCACCTCTGATTTTTTTAAAGGCCTCGTCTTCCAAGAAGCCGTCGCCGGGGCCAAGTGACAACAAAGTACAGAGCGTCTGAAGGGGCGGAAAAAAAAAAAACCAGTTAATTAATATTGGCTCCTGTGTTGGTTCCCAGTTAATGAACGAGTGAATTATGCACCTCTGGGACGCCCGCCTGCCTCCTCCCCAATCGCTTTAAATTATCCCTGCACCCCTTCTTTCCCCATTGTCCTCCAATTTCCCCACTCTGATCCTGCACTGATGGGGTCCCTGTCACACACACACACACACACACACACACACACGCTCCATCTGTCCGTCTTCCTCCTTGCATCATGTGTGTGTTTTACTTTTTTCATTGTCTCCGAGCACATTTATTGACGCTTTTTTTTTTTTTTTTCGTCGCTTCTGTTCACCCTCGCATCATAAGCTCGCGGTGGCAAATAACTTCCATCCCATTAACTCATTTGAGAAGGAGGGGGGGGGGGGGTGGTGGGGGGGGGGGGGCTACAGCATGGCTGCAATCTGATCCCTCTCATTTTCACACACACACACACACACATGGTCCAGGAAGGAAAAAAAAAACAGAAAAAAGATCCATATTATTTGCATTAAAAGCCTGGCACCGTGAAATTCATTTATAATTACAAAGTGGGCTGCAGTGTGTGTGTGCGTGTGTGTGTGTGTGTTATGCAGATCAGGGGACATGTGTGTGTGTGTGTGTGTCGGGGGTGGGGGGGGGGGGACTGACTCGTAGCTCAAATTGGTTATTTGATGACGTGCTAACGCAAATGCATGGTGACAGATTGCAATTATCCCGTTATTGTAATTGTCAGAATCAATTCGCCGCATGTGAAAGAGTGGGATTCTGCACACACACACACACACACACACACACACACACACACACACACACACACACACACACACACAGGATGTGATTATCTCGGTGACCCTTGCCCCAACAGGAACCCTCTGCTGTCAGGCCGTCACCTCAGATAACACGATGACACGTGTACACGCGCTCAATTACAAGGGAAAAAAAAAATTATTATTATTGTTATTATTTCATTATTTTATCTTGTGATGTCCAAATACTCCATAAGGTAAAACTGTCAACCCCTCAAATGTCAAATTAAAGCATTCTCAACTTTTACAGTAACACCTCATGGGTGTTTGTCGCCCTCTTGTGGCAGACAAGGCCCTGTGCAGCTCTTTACACTGATATTGTACCAGTCTACAGCTTTAGGTGTATTTAGAAATCTGCAAAAACACAGTGTATTTAGGCTAATTTTTCCACAACAGAAGCTATAAGAATTTGTTATTTATCCTTTTTTTTTAAAGTACAACTTATAGGGAATCTGACGACATGATTGAATTTGTGAAATTTGGTGTTTTAATCTCTTTAATGATTGTTCTCAAAGTGAGACTGCAAAGCTCAGTGCAGGTTCAGTTGTTCATTTAAAAGTTTCATTAAAATTTAACTGTATTTTGTATATCGTTAGCTTAATAGCATAAGTCATTTTTTTTCTTGTTTTCCCAAAACGTTCAAATATGACTTAGGCGACTATGCTATTAGGCTAACGATATGCAAAAAAAACAATGCATAAAAATAAAGCTTTGATGAAAAAATTAAATAAAATGTTCCGAGTAGAGCTGAAACAATGAATCAATTATTAATCGATTACTAAATGAATCGTCAACTATTTTGATCATCGATTCATCGGTTATATAATTAATTTAATAAACAAAATAAAATAAATAATCAACAGATTAATCGATTGCGAAAAGAATCGTTAGTTGCAAGCTCTCGTTCTGACTGAGACAAAGTGAAGAGCCGTTTGGGAGTCGAGTTCGAAAAAAACGAATCTTTAAAAAGAGCCGGACTTCCCATCACTGCTGCGTGCTGGTTGTAGAGGCCAGCAGGGGGCGGTACTTCATAAACGGAACTTTTATTTTAGAAAAACGTTACGTTAACGATTAAGAGGGGGGAGAAAAAAAATAACAACAACAACAACAACAACACGGAAGTGTTTGTTTTGTGTCGTGTGGTTTGAAAAGAGCCGTCAGCGGCGCTCTTTAAGCGGATTGGCTGTTTGTGTGTGTGAACGCACCTGCGCCCGCTTTCGCTTAATTAAACCCGTCCGTGTGTGTGTCTACGTACGTACGTGTCCGTGACGCCGGTTCGACGCCGTTGTCCGCTGTCATGGCGGAGTCCCGCAGAGTTCCGTTAACCACTTTGTCCTGTGACCCGCCGCCGCCGTCGTCGTCGTCGTCGTCCTCGGACCAGACCCAGAAGCCTCCTCCTCCTCCCCCTTCCCCTTCCCCGGCGTGGACAGGTGTCCTGCCGGGTGGGCAGAACCGTCCAGACCGCACCGCCGACACCGCCGACACGGTCCGCCTGGTCGTGACGTTGTCCGAGGCGGACGAGCGGAGTTTCCCGGAGTTCAGCTACACTCGGCTCATGGACAACAAGGTTCGGACAAATTAATTAATCCGACGTTAATGTGACCTCTGCGTTCGTTTTGAGTCAGGATTTTACTCGTTTTGTCGACTAAAGTGTCGCTATCGCGAAGCTAATGTTAGCATAAATGTGTTTGCTAGGAGCAGGGGCTTAGCAAGGGTCTTTGGGGGCACTGGGTGGGGTGTTGCGGCATAAAAGGCCCCTTATAGTTCCAATATGACCGACAATTAATATCCCAGTGTTTTTCCAAAATTTAAACCGCTTCATGCTACACAACGGTATCGTTTTATGCACGTGTGTGTGTGTGTGCTCGTATTGAACGACCGCAACTACATACGTTATTCGTAGTGCTGTGCAATAGGTTAGCGCACGATAATTTAGCATTAGCGTTAGCACTATTTTTCCAAAAAATGTAAAACTCAATCGTCAGACGTGATTTGTTGTTGATGGACAATTATTTCGTACAGTGTGAACACATGAGAACCAATAATTAGTGCTGTCGTACGTTAACGCACAACGCATTTCCATGACGACTGACCGGAAAAAGACGCGTACGACGTCATGTTTACGTGCCGCGACACACCGGAATCCGGGCACCGTTTTCCAGTTAGCTGCGTTAGCTGCATTAGCTCCTTTTAGCGCCGTTGGCGCGCCTACTGTGGAACTGGAGCTGTCATGTTTATCAAAGGAAAAGAGCAGCGCTAACAAATAACTAGCGTACCTGTGTACTGCGTATGTGTGCCTCTGTTTTTAAAGATTAGCGTTACTTTAGAGACTCGTTTTAACAATCGGGGAGTCGCGTAAACGTGACGTCGCGAGCGTCTTTTTCCCTTCAGTCGTCATGGAAACGCGCTGTGTGCGTTAACGCCGTTAAGCGCCGTTGTAGCACTGGTTCTCTTGCGTTCAAACCGTATAAAATAATCGTCTATCGACAACAAATGAAATTTTTCACCCGACCCTCCAGAGCGAAAATCTTAAAAACGCTCCACCGTCGCGTTCCCGTCTAAAGTGTTGAAAATGCAAAAGTGCACTCTGAGCCGCTCGCGCTAGCTAGCCTCCCGTGCGCGTTGACGTCAGATCCATGTGCAGTACAGACAAACGACAACAAACGTGTCGGATTATAATCCATCAGTGGGACATTCAAGTCGCCTTAGCTGCTACTTCGCGCTGCTAGAGAGCGCTACTCCTGGTGTTGTTGTATTCACAGTGCCACCTAGCCACCTGGCATGCATACTACATCAAATTTGACACACTTTTGCGTCTTCCAGCCAAAGACGCTCGTCTAAACGCGTAATAAAAAGTGGGAACGCAACGCCACTTTTGCGGTTTGCGCTGTCGTGTAAAGCTAGCCTTTGTCTAGTTATGGAATAATTCATAAAATCCTGCCTATCGTACCTTATTTTGCTGTGTCGTTATGCGTTTTGTTTTTTGGCGTTTCTTTTAGATCAAGCACTCGAACAATAAAGACCCGTTGAGCAAGTTTGAAGACGAGAAGAGAGAGACTGATGAAATCGCTTCCATTACAAGGAAACTGGAGGCAAAATATGTGAGAAATCACTCGATTAAATTACCTTTAACTATTGTTTTTCGTGGAGAAGAAGCAACGTTTTTCATCCTCTCGTCACAGGGTGGAAAAGTGGAGAAAAAGAAAGATCGCATTCAGGATCTGATCGACATCGGTTATGGTTACGACGACGAAGATTCTTTCATTGACAACTCTGAGGCTGTGAGTCCGTGTTCTATAGCGTTATTGTCATAAGACTAAATCAAACGTATTCATCGTAATATTGTTTTTTTCCGTTTTTCGCTCCCTCCCCGTAGTACGACGAGTTTGTTCCGGCGGCCATCACGACGAAGTTTGGCGGCTTCTACATCAACTCCGGCGTGCTGCAGTTCCGCCAGGTGTCGGACTCGGAGGCGGAGAACTTCGCGACCGAGGAGAGAATCCTTGAGCTCTCGAAGGTAAATGGTTTTTTTTATTAATGCGCGAAAATGGACCGATCGCTAACACGTCACGTTTCGTAGAAACGCAAAGTCAACGCTGGACCGGAGAAGCCGAAGAAGAAGAAGAAGCAGCGCTGCAGAGAGGACGAAGAGACGAGGTGAGACTCGGGAGAAACTCGACGTCTTCTTCTTCTTCTTCTTCTTCCTCGAGACCTTACCGTTGCCGGAGTTAAGTCTGAAATGTAATCACGTTGCAGCGCGGTTGTCCTGAGCGACGACGCGACGAAGAGGAAGAAGAAGAAGAGCGTCGCCGGCACGCTCAGCGTCACCAGCATGCTGAAGAAGTTTCAGAGGGAGAAGGAGAAGGAGCGACAGAGGATGGAGAAGGTGGCCGGGGTCCCTCGCGTGCCCACGATCCCTCTCTGTCCGGCGGACGCGGCGGGCGGCGGAGGCTCCGGCCTGACCGACCCCCTCCTGAGTTTAATCGGCTCGGTCAACGACCACGCCCTCATCCAAGCGGCCAGCGCGGTGGATTTCGATATCGACCTGGTGTCCTTGCTGGACGCCACCGAGGAGACGTTGGTGCCGCAGCCTGCCGCGGAGACGCAGCCCGTTCAAGCCAAAACGAACAACCTCGAAGCGCGACCTTCAAACGCGAAGGCGAACGACTCTTTGGCAAAGGTGGCTCAACCTGAGCACGTCCAGCCCCAGGCAGAGGCCAGTTCCTGCTCATCGCATCAAGGTGTTCCTCTACCAGACGGCCTCACCCCAGGACTAGAAGATGCCGTGAAGAAGCTCATGACGGTGAGATGAGTTTTGTTTGTTTGTTTTTTTTTTACGTGCTAAAAGTAATCTACAGATAATGTACATAGCATTTTTTATTTTTTGTTTTCAGGCTGTCAAAACGTCAGAGGGCGAGTCGAAACTGAAGTTCTTCACCCCAGAGATCAACTCCATCCTGTTAGCGTGAGTAATCCAGCGACAAAAACCAAGGCTAATCGATACAGTACGATACTTTTGTGTGCGTGTTTGTGACATTAATGTTAGCGCACGCAGCGTTTCCATGACGACTGAACGGAAAAAGTAGTGCGTGATGTCTTGTTTGCGTGGAGTCCAGGCACCATTTACCAGTTGGCTCCGTTAGCTGCTTTAGCTCCATTAGCGCGCCTACAGTCGAAGTGGAGCGGTCTGTTTGTGAAACAAAAAGAGCAGCGCTACAAATAACCAGCGTACTTCTATACTGCGTATGTGTGCCTCTGTTTTTTAAAGTTTAGCGTTACTTTAGAGTAGCGCTATGTTAACGCACGGTACCACGTAACTCGTTTCCTGTGCGTCGCATCCTGTTTACGTGCTGCATCACCGGAGTCCAGGCACCGTTTACCTGTTAGCTGCATTAGCGCGCCTACAGTGGAATTGGAGCGGTCTGTTTATTGTACGAAATTAGCAGCGCTACAAATAACCAGCGTACCTGTGTACTGCGTTTGTGCGCCTCTGTTTTTAAAGTTTAGCGTTGCGTTAGAGACTCGTTTTAACAAATCGGGAGTCGCGTAAACGTGACGTCACGCGCGTCTTTTTCCGGGCGGTCGTCATGGACGTAGACGCCGATAACGTGCCATTAACGTGCCCAACGCTAGGTATAATACGACATGTGGGAATAATCCGTTCTTAGTCACGTTAGCGGCGTTAGGAACTGGAAACGATTGTCGACAACCTCCCCTTTCAGTATCGAGCTGCAGTGTCGGGAGCAGGGCGGAACGCTGCGCTCCAAGCTCTACACTCACCTGTCGTCGTTCCTGCCGTGCAGCAGAGAGACGCTGCTCAAGCGCATCAAGAAGCTTCTGCTCAGTCACGCGGTGAGTGAGTGAGTGTGCTGCTGGTTGTTGCGTGTTTGAGGATGTCGCTAACGTTCTTAAATCTTGCATTGTGACAAGGAGGAACCCCCGGATATGGAGGACTCCGTGCAGAAACTCAGCGAGGCCATAGGTAAAGCCATGCCTGAGCAGATAGCGTGTTACCAAGCAAACTGTCACGCATACGAGCAACTGAAGGCCTCAAAGTGAGTTCTTTTTTTTTTTTTTTTTTAATAGCGCCCCCCTAAGGTGAAAACGGGCAAAATTGAGTTCCACAGAATTTCCCGTAACTTGGTGGGAAGATGTTGTAGACCAAGACGAACAAAAAAGTCAACGGTAACCATGGCCTCAACTCAACAGGAAGTCGGCCATTTTGAATTTTGCAGATTAGCAACCTACGTAGCCTCGTCCGAGCGCACTTGTCGTACCCACGTAAAAAAAAGCATGCCAATTATATTAGACGAATCGAAGTTGAAAAGTAGTTGAAAGGTTTTGCGGTTTCAAAACAGCGCGGCCACGGCAACCCTCAGCGTTTTGGTGAATTTCGACCATTCGCCACGAAACAGGAAGTGCCCTATTAGTTCAATTAAATGTTTTCAATGAATATAACCCATTTTTAAGGAAAGAAAATAACTTTACAAACACAGTTTGAGAGAAAAAATACAGTTTTGAGAAAACATTTTTGGGGAAATTTTGAGAAAAAAAAATTATTTATATTTGAGAAAAAAAAAAATTTTGAGGGGGAAAATAAACATTTTGAGGGAGAAAAAATTCAATTTTGAGAGAAAAAAATAAAAATTTGAGGAATTATTTTTTTTAGAAAAAACGTACTTTAAATGTCCTTATTTTTGAAGGAAAATCACTTATTTCATTGAATCTAACATTAAATGAATCATAAATACACTCTATACATTGTTACTGTGGTAAACGACTATTCTAGCTGCAAACGTCTGGTTTTTAATGGAATATGTACATAGGTGTATAGAGGCCCATTTCCAGTGTTCTAATGGTACATTGTGTTAGCTAATGGCGTTAGAAGGCTATTGGATGAGTTCCACCAAATTTCCCCAAACTAGGTGAGATGATGTTATAGACCAAGATGAACAAAAAAGTCAATCGTAACCATGGCGTCAACTCGACAGGAGGTCGGCCATTTTGAATGTTTGCCGTCCGTTTTGCAGATTTACTTAAAATGAGACCCATCAAAGGCGAAAAAAGTTGTCAAATGGTTGAAACTCATTGACGTTCACGGTCGAGACGACTTCTGTTCCTACCTGTGTTCATGTCAGGGCAACGGAGGAGGCCATTGAGCGCAAACCGAGCGAGGACAGCGTGGAGGAGAAAGGCGCGACGAGAGGAGGTCCCAGGAAGTTGTTCAGATGGAACGAGGAGATCAGGTCGGGTATGTCGCACATCAACTTGACCTATCGAACGATTCGACGCTAACGTTATTTTTCTCTGCCTCTCGCGTAGAGAGTGTCTGTGCGACGTGTTGAGGGCAAAAATGGACAAATACGAGAAGGAAAGGAGCGATGGTCAGGAGGTGGAGGAGTACCTGAAGACCCTGCTGGACACCGAGGTCAAACCTCTTTGGCCCAAGGGTTGGATGCTGTCCAGGTTTGTGTTTGTGTACGAGATACCGGTCGCTTGTTGTTTTGTTGTTCCGACATAATGGCTCCGTCCCAATTCCTCCCCCTTAATATTTCCCCTTGGTTGCCCTCAACCGTAAATTCCCCGCGTTGAGGGAAGTGGTATTGGGGCATGCAAATGAGCGTAGTAAGCGTAACGAACGTGCTAACCTACGTCACATGTTTACAATTCTACCGGTGGAGCGTGCTACTAGTTTCATTCAGGAAAAATGCCGGCGGATCAGCCGTTTGTTTTTCTCCGTCCTCGTAAACGCTATATCGCGAATGCGATTGAAATCTGACAAGCCCAGGGTATTCGTGTTCAAGTGATGCTCGGCGGGTAGCCGCTCGCTAGCTAGTTAGCTAGCTGCTTTCATAAATCGTGGATGTATATCAAACGAACATATTCCAACACAAGTCGCCATTGTAACGCGCGTACTTGCGAAAATATATTACAACAAAAATGTTCCTCGGTAGATGCGGCCGCCGTCTTTGTTGAAAAATATCAGCCGGCTAGCTGAATTCGCAAAGCACCATGGGTAATTTCGTCCTTCCACTTCTGTTTTTTTACGCCCGCATTAGTGCTCACTACATTTTGAGGGTTGATTACATGTGAACGCGCAAAATGTAGGGTATGGGGAGGTATTGGTACAGGGCCAACGACTTTGCCTTTGCTTTGTGTTAGGACACTGATGCGAGAGAGCAGGAAATTGCTGGGCTCCTTTGCGTCGCTGCCGTAAGTAGAATAATCGGGCGGATTTCAGTCTGCAGGTTTTTATTTCTGTGTGAAATTGAAATTGTCCGTTTTTGCTCAGAGTAAAGAAGGCCAGACCAGATAAGAGGCAGTCCTTCACCAATGGTGCATCAGCGGCTCCACCTCCGGAAGCGCAAGTCCCCCAGAAAACGGACGACGTCTCGGTCGAAGGCTTAAGTATTTCGACGTTTTTGCCGCCCGACGCTTCGACGAGGGAAGCCGCCGCTCCCCCGGTAAACGGCGAGCGTCACTCGCCTCTGGAGCTCCTCGCCGACCAAGCGCTGGCCCGGGAGCACCACCACCACGCCCTCGTGGTTCCCCAGGAGGTCCTCGCGGCGGCCATCATCAAATACAAACTGTCGGGTCAGCACTGGAGCGCCTTCGGGGTGAACACGAAGAGTCCTCCTCCGCCTCCTCAGTCCAGCCCCGTCGGCTTCCCGCAGACCAGGGTGTGTCAGGCGGTCCTGCCTCAGCTCTTGCAGACAGGAGACTTCGCCAAGAATTTGGAGGCCGAGCAAGTGCAGAGGATGTCCGACGATTCTGTCATCGTCATACCGTGACCGTGCCGACGCTAGTCTACCTACGGTGAGTTTTGTTAGGCTGAATTATTAGGGAAAAATACACCTACTGTTCAAAAGTTTGGGCTCACTTGAAACATGAATGAATCAGAAATACACTCTATACATTGTTAATGTTGTAAACGACTATTCTAGCTGCGAATGTCTGGTTTTTATATGTACATAGGTGTATAGAGGCCCATTTCCAGTGTTCTAATGGTACATTGTGTTTGCTAATCACGTTTTTTCAATGACTATAACAACATTTTGAAGGGGAAAAAAATTTGTGAAAAAAAAAAAAAAACATTTTTGAAAAAATGTCCTGAAGTTAAAATTTTGAGAAAAAAATAAAATTTTGAGAAAAAAAATTAAATGTTGAAATGTTGAGAAGAAAATTAAAATTTTGAAATTTTGAGAAAAAAAAAAAATTTGAGGGGGAAAATTAAAATTTTGAGTAAAAGAAAAAGCTAATTTGAGAAAAAAATACAAATTTGAGGAAAAAATTTTTTTAGAAAAAAATGTTTGAAGGAAAAGCACTTTTTCAATGAATCTAACATTAAATGAGTCATGAATACACTCTTTACGTTGTTAATGTGGTAAATGACTATTCTAGCTGCAAACGTCTGTTTTTAATGGAATATGTACATAGGTGTATAGAGGCCTATTTACAGTGTTCTAATGGTACATTGTGTTTGCTAATCACGTTTTTTCAATTAATATAACAAAGTTTGAGGGGAAAAAAAATTTGAGAAAAAAAAAAACATTTTTGAATTTTTTTTTTATATATAAATAACTTTTTTCAATGAATATAACACAGTTTGAGAAAGAAGATAACATTTTGAGCAAAAAAATAATAATTTTGAGAAAAAATATACATTTTTAGGAAAAAATAATAATTTTGAAATTTTTAGAGAAAAATATTTTTTTTGAGGGGAAACATTTTAATTTTGAGGAAAAAAAATACAAATTTGAGGAAAAATTAATTTGAGAAAAAAAAGTAATTTCCTTATTTTTGAAGAAAAAGCACTTTTTTGAATGAATGAATGAATGAATCTAACATTAAATGAATCATAAATACACTAAACGACTATTCTAGCTGCAAACGTCTGGTTTTTAATGGAATATGTACATAGGTGTATTGAGGGCCATTTGGCGTTAGGCTATTGGATGATTAGAAAACCCTTGAAAACCCTTGTGTAATGATGTTAGCACGGCTGAAAACAGTTTTATTTGTAATAAAAATCATTATTTCTAATCTTGTCAATGTCTTGACTTTATTTTCTATTCATTTTGCAACTCTTTTGAACGGTAGTGTATATATTTTGGATCAGTAAAATAACCTCTTCATTGGTAGCTGTGTTTGTTGCTGCCTGTAACTTGGAAGTGGACACTGCCCTCTAGAGGAAGTATTGAAACCATTTTTTAGAAAGTGATGCATTTGTCTTCTCTGTTTTTTAGATGCAGATGGACTTGGACACACGACCGGATTCTAATAAACCGGCTCATAGTCGACCCGAGTAAGATTTATTTTGTCTTTTAATTGTTTTTGGAAAAATCTGAGAGTGGAATTGATGAGCCACAGTTTAACAACAACATGTGGTAATGACCTTTCAACTCTGACTGTGTATTGGAAACGTTTTGTTTTGTAATTTGGAAGTAATAAATAAAGAGTTTACAGGCTGTATCAGCTCTTTCTAGCTTGGTTTTGGTTAGAACTGCATCGATTATCGAATCGATAATCTGTCGAGGTTAATCGTTCGGTCCATAAAATGTTACAAAAATGTTGATCAGTGTTTGTCAAACCTGGAAATTGCGATGTTCTCGAACGTCTCGTTTTGTCCACCAGCAAAGAAACAAAGAAAATATTCACATTTAAGAAGCTAAAACAATCAGAAATCTTGTTTTAATCATGGAAAAAAAGCTTAAAAATCAAAATAGTTGACGATTAATTTAGTAATCGATTAAAGCTCTGGTTTTTTGTCTTTTTGCATAATCTAACGTGTCGTTAGAGTGGGACAATAATGACAAGAGCTTTAATAACCAACAACAGAACGTGTACCTGAGCAGAAGCAGAGAACTTCACTGATCCCCATGTTTTACAAAGGTCGGACATGAAGATGCACAAAAACAAAGCAAACACACATTTTTCAAAAACGGCATCACACGGCGTCTCCTCCCGAGGTTTCACAGCCAGCTCAGCATCTGAATAACGAGGACGGCTGAAAGGAAATATCCGTTACAGCTGACGCCGTATCCTAGAGAGAGGGAGGAAGAGACCGGCTGATTAATCGAGGCTATGCTGTTTTTTTAAACCTTTTTATTCAGATTTACGCACTTTTAACACTTACCGCAACCACCGAGGACTTCCACCTCCACCGTGAAGTTCTTCTGTCCCAGATGTCCTTTTGTCCACACCACGTATTTCCCGGCGTGGTTTCTGCTGGAGCGCGCGGGCAGAGCCACCGCGTGTCCGTCTCTGTACCAAATGACCGACGGCTGAGGGTTTCCCGTCACGTCGCAGAGGAAGCGCTCGCCCTCTCTCACCTGCAGCTTTGCGGGACAAATGAGCTGCGGGCCGACTGCGAGAGAAGAGAAGATCGTTTGAATTTTTTCGGGGCAAAGTCCGTAAACGTGTTCAGGGAAGTGCCCTCGTCGCGCTCGTCAAGTTTCGTGCAGATGGGACAACGTTAGACTTTACTTCCTGTTTCAGACGTTCCCACTTCCTGTTGGGAGATCGTCCGTCCGTCCGTGTAACTCCTCCCGCAGTTTTCAGCAAACCCCCACATGTCGTATATCAAAACGTGCAGTTTGAACGGGAATCGCGTGCCGTGACTTTTCTAATAGTTTTTCGAGTAACCATGGCGACAAAAAACGCAAAAAAGCTGCAAATGATTTCCACATACGCTTGAATGGGAAACCAAAAAAACAAGCCTGCTTTGGAGCCTCACAGTGTCGTCATACTTTAACGTAGAGACGTGGTTGAAACTTTAAACTGGTCACAAGACTTCAGACTTTTCTCACCCAAGTAAAAATTTTGATAAATATTACGCTTTTTAAACGATCGCAGTTTAAGTTTCTGAATGTTTGCGGGCGTGGCTGTCGCGCTCTAGGAAAATAATCAGAAAAATATCTTCTCCTGGCCACAATTTCCAACTTAAACAGACATTTTCTACATCAAAACGTTGCTATGGTTGTTGTCTAACCCTGTGCGACGCTCACAAACCAAAAACTTTAGCTCTAGCATCAACCGTTCTTGTTAAAACGTGCTGTTTTCGACAGTTGACCACAGATGCGTGCTTGAAACGGCGGGTTAATTGTTGTGGAATCGGTCGTCTGCAGTTGGGACTCACAGTGCACTGTGGCGTTGAGTTTTTGTGACATCACCACAGGGGGGCGCTGCGGTCCTCCGGGTCCCAGCTCCAGCCTGGCCTCGCACCAGTATTGGGCGCCGTCGTCCTCCTTGCCGGGGACGATGTCCACGGCGAAGACCTCGGTCGCCGGTTCCTTGCCGGCGCTGCCGGAGCGCAGTCGACGCAGCGGCGTCGGCCCCTTGAAGAAGGTCACGGCGAGGCGTGCGACGGGGGCGACGCGCTGCACGTGGCACTGGAGCGTGTAGCGGTTAGCCTCGAGCATCGGGCCGCAGTGATCGCCGAGGCTGATGGTCACGTTGTCGGGAGGCTCTGTGCGGACAAATCAGAAAAGACGATTTTTAAAAAAACATATATTTTCACAAAAGATAATTTCCTGTGAAAACTCACTGTAGACGACGATGGGTAGATTGATATCGCACTTCCCCCGGTGGTCAGACAGCGCGTAGCACACGGGATTGATTTTCCAGTCGGTCACGCTGTTCACGCTCCAGACCAGGGACCGATCCGTCGTGAATAAAGAATCCGTCGCGTTCATCTGTTGCAATAGGACGCACATTAAAGCAATATTGAGATATTATATTTCAACGTGTACTTAATTCAGCGCGAGCGCACTTTGCGTTAGCGCAATTACGCGGCGGTTTGTGCTAGTCGTATGTTACAATAGGACGCAAATTAAAGCAATATTTGAGATGTTATGTTTCAGCGTGTTCTTAATTTAACGCGAGCGCACTTTGCGTTAGCGCAATTACGCGACGGTTTGTGCTATATATCGGGGAAAATGTTTTTCTGAAAGCTGGCAAAGAGGCGCGTCAAAAATGTCGCGTGGTTATTACGGTAATTTCACCCACGCTGTTGTAACGAAGCTAGTGAATCGGCGTCTTTGTCGCTAGAGAGGGATTATTTAGCCTATTTTTACACATAGAGTTATAGAGAGAGATAGTTTATATATTTTTAAAATATAACGTGCAAAATCTCATGTTTACGTACAATAATGCGCTATATTAGCATAAAGTAGATTGACAATTCTAACAATAACTGCCGGATACTGAACGTTATTCTCACTTACTCACAGGATATTTTATGGCAATTTTATGATTAAAATAAGCACAAAAAAAAAACTAGAAAACATTTGATAAAAACGCTGACGATGACGTACACGTTCTGTACAACAACGTTGATTTCTCTTACCCGTGCGACTTCCCATCCCATCGCAGAGAAACCCGTCTGTGGTACAGAGCAGTTGACCGCGACCGGATCTCCAAACCTGTGAGATGAATGTAAATGAGACGTTAAATTAAACATTTGCATAGAATTTAAATATGAACAGAGAAATTTCACATTTAAGAAGCTAAAACGATCAAAAATCTCGTTTTAATCCTCAAAAAAAGCTTCAAATTGATGATTAAAATAGTTGACGATGAATTTGGTGGTCGTGACGTAGGTTAGCACGTTCGTGACGTAGGTGGGTTGGCGAGTTTGTGACGTAGGTGGGTTGGCGCGTTTGTGACGTAGGTTAGCGCGTTCGAG